>NW_005361652.1:1137631-1143040 GCF_000412655.1 Myotis brandtii | reverse complement strand
ATATATACAGATATGTATCTGTATATATATATAATCTCTGTATAAAACTCATAAAAAATAAAATACTTATAAAATGAAAAAAAAGTGTTTGGGAATTGAGTTGTTCATAGATGAACCCAATCTAATTAAAACTGTAGGTTTACCTACCTTCAACTATAATTTAAGAGGAATCTAAATAATCAGTCTCTCAACCTAGCCTGTAGACTAGCAGCCAGCAAACTACAGTTCATGGGCAATTATAGATTTCCATCTATTTCCACAAATACAGTTTGAAATATAGACACATCCATTCATTCATTTATGAATTGTCTATAGCTGTGTTTGCACTATAATAGCAGAGTTGAGAAGTTGCAACAGAGATCATATAGCCCACAAAAATATATATTGTTTAGCCTTTTGTGGACATATGACTTCATTTAAAGGACCTCTAAATTTTACCTTAAAAATCCAGAAACAGAAGACAAAATTAAGCCAAAATTAAGCAGAAGAAATAAAGACCAGAGTAGAAAACAATGAATATGAAGCCAAGGAACAATAGAAAGAAGTCAGTGAAAACAAAAACTGATTATTTCGGCTACCTTTAATAAGATTAATTAGGAATGAAACAGAGAAGAAAGAAATTACTAATAACAGGAATGAGAAAGGCAGCATCATTAGATATTCTAGAGCTATAAAAAAACCTCACTCGGGATAAAATAGAGTACCTGAAAAGTCCTATGATATATCTAGATATAGATATATCGATATAGATATTCTTTGCACATAATTACACTTAGAAATCAGCCATGCATCATTTACTTTCAATAGATATTTAGATGAATTTTCATTCTGTTATTGCAAACTATAAATACCATTACTAGTAGGAAATTAATTATTTCTATTTTTTCCATAGACAAACTCATATGCTGAATGTTATCCAGGGGATTAATAAGTAAATTCATTGCTTTCATGATAGTCTGGTCCTATACCCTCTCCTTTCTGAAATACCAGGACTATACCCTACTTTAATTAGTTTCAAAGTTCTTGGCACCCTCCTCAAAAATTTCAGTGATGAACCACCACTTTATTTTCCATTCTTATAAACTGCAATCTCTCCTCTCAACATATTATTCAAGCACAAAGTATAAATCAAATTTAAGTATTCAACTAAACCAATATGTATTAAGCATATATTATGTATGTGAGGTCTGGTGGTACAACATAAACAAAACATTATCATTTGACATAGAAACTTATAATCTAACAGGCAGATAAATATACACCCAAATCCTAAATAATATTGATAAAATTATATAAGAATTATAATGAAAAATATAAAGAATACAGGAGTGTAAAAAATATCCTTAAACTAGCCTATAGCTAGTTTAAATAGTTTTGCAGGCTTCCAGGGAAATGAAACCCTTTAGGTTGAGGACCAGGTAGAGTGAAGCTGGTCCTAATGAAAAGGAGACTGGGTGGGGAGCACCCATGGTGAGAGCGGGAGAACTCACAGCTAACCCTTAGAGGTCCTGTGAGTCTCAAAGATTTCAAAGCAGCACATGGAATTTCAGACCTTATAATATAGAGCTAAAGAAGCTAGACATAAAAGAATATGTCTATGGACTATTGAGTATATTTACATTTAATTTAAGAACATATTAAACTAACCTATTGTTATAAAAATGCAAACAATGATTTTTTTTTATTGTGGAGATTGATTGAAAAGAGAAATAAGGACACTTTCTGAATTTATAGAACTATTTTGTATCTCCATTTGAAGAAGAATTTCAAAGGTATATACATTTGTGTAAACTTATTGAACTATACAATTTCAATATTATATGTCACTCATGCAAATTGTAATAAAACATGAATGTGTGTGTGTGTGTGTGTGTGTGTGTGTGTGCATGTGTAAGAAAGAGAGAGAATGTAAGAGAGAATAGAGAATGGAATGAGAGGAATTGGAGACATCAGATATTAATAACTTTTTTAGTGTTGCTGTGCAAGTGAGTAAAAGAATGTGGTGCCAGTTAACAGGGACATGAGATCAAGGAACATTTTCTTTTATGCTGGAAGAAACAATTGGAAATTTACATGCATATTGGAATGATCAACTAAAGAGAAAAATGAAGATACTTTTATAAGAGACCCCAGCAGCAAGCTAACCTACCGGTTGGAGCGTCCGCCCCCTGGTGGTCAGTGCACGTTGTAGTGAGCTGTTGAGTGGCCTTAGCATACATTAGCATATTACGCTTTGATTGGTTGAATGGACGACCAGACGACGGGACACTTAGCATATTAGGCTTTTATTATATAGGAGTCTTCCTAAGAAAATGGCTTTAGAAGTATCTATAACTTCTAAAAATGTATAATTGTAAAAGCATCACATGTTCCTTGTTTGAGAAAATGAAAAATATTAATAAAATTAAAATAGCCAATATCCACACCTCCAACCCCTACTACTGTTAAATACTTTGTGTGTATGGCTGCAAGTCAAAAATTTAATTGATTTTCAAATCCTCTCCTTACAGATACAGTATTTTGATGAGTAAAAGTCTAAAAGTCTTGCATTCCTAGAAAGAATGATTCATGGTGGAATAAGTCCAGGCTCCCATAGAATTAGTAAATTCTGGGAGCATAAATTAGGATAAGCAATAGGAAAAGATTTCCTCTAATAATTAGTCACCTTTATTAAAAGCAGAGATTTTTCTCAAGTAGTCCTGCCCTAGAACCAGGGAAAGAGGCCTTTGAACCCTCTCTGGAGCAAAACTCGTTACTACCAGATGCAAAAATCAAAGTGCTTAATGGAGAGAGTTTAAAGGTCCTCAGTGTTTTCAAAGTACACACTAGTTAAATAATAATGCGGAAATGCTTTAGAACTCTGAGGCAGGTCAGAGGGAATATTATGAACCATAGGGCTATTCGGTGCAAATATTTAACTATATGTGTGTAGGTGATGAAGACTTGATTACGTAAAACAATGGTAAAACGAGAACAGATAAAATATCGATAACCATTGCCTAGAAAAGAAATTATTGAGAGATTTGGCAAGAAAGAATGCTTCAGGAGAAGCTATCAAGAACAGATCAAGGGGAGAACCCTCCCTCATACCACACACACCTAATTTATTTAAATTAATACAAAGTAAAGTTTGTTGTCCCTGGTCAGTTATACCAACCACATTGTTACATTCAAAAGATTCCAGACTGATAGACCAACATTTATTGAAACCAATTTAAAATACCATTTCTTAGGAGTAGCTCCTGGCCCTATGCAATGTAAACTGAGCTAACCTTTTTGGGGTCCTTAGTTTCTGCAGCTCTTATTCAATCAACACAATAAAATCACATGTCTGGGAACAGCATATGTTACAGGGGATTCTTCCTTATAACATGGTATTGAAGGACCAAGGGTAGGAATATTTAATTTAAGAAAGTTTAGTCAATTACACAATAGTAAAACCTAATGTTTATTGGGCACTTACCACAATAACTATAATGTAGATGCCATTTTAATTATCCCCTTTCTACAAATAATGAAACTGAGGTCCAGAAAGTTTAAGTGGTGGTACCAAAATTTAAACTCATGCTCTGGTACTAGTAGCCATGTACATCATTGGTTTTATTATATATAATCTTTCTACTGAAGTTATTTAAAAGTTAGGAAAAACAGAAAACTCAGGAAAATTTAAGCAAAAGTGAATTTTTAGAATTATATTAAAGGTTCAGAGAACCAACAGGAAACTAGACAACAGAACTAGGAATGACCAGAAGTGTTGGTGTAGCATAATACTGACATTTCGTTTCCCTAGTCCTCTGACACTTTCATTGATTTTTATTTTGGTGCCAACCTCTCAATCTAGATAACGACTTGAGATTGTTTCTGTAGCATTATATTCATTTCATATCATTCATGAATTAAGTAATTTGCCAAAGTGTCCAGAGCCAATAAATTATAAAACTAAGGTATTAAACTCAGGCTCTTCTGACTCCCAAATTCACACTTGTGATGTTAGACCAGTTTTTTGAGGAAAAAAAATTAGACACTGAGATAAGCAGAAAATAAAAGGAGCAACATCAGAGGGATTTTTTTCTTAACATAGGCTCACAATCATCAAAGAACAAGCCTGTTTTGTGGGCAGTAGATAGAAATGACAGCTGCTACAATGGGATGGGGGTAGGGAGGTGCAGACTGAGACAAGCCCTTGCAACATCATAGCTTGCAAAGTTAATAATTTGTAAGAAAATAAAACAAATAAGTGATAGGAGGAACAAAAATCAACTTAGACTGTGTGGGGGCGTTTTATCTCAAGTTCTGAGAAGTGTGGTATATCAAACAAAAAGAGTAACCCTTATTTCTCCAACCTGCAGAAACGAGCTATTATATCTGAATTGCTATATTTTCCTTCTTACCTGCTTTATTGTTCTCCATGGTACTTATCACCATGTAAGACCTGATATATTTTACTTATTTAGTTCATTTTCTATCTCTCCACATCTGGAATATAAACTCCATTAATATTTTTGTTTTGTTTTGTTGGAAAATATTTTGGCACATGGTAAGTTCTCCATTAATGTCTATTGAATGAATGAGTGAATGAATACATCATCCAGAAGATTTGTGATCCCCTCCCTTCTGATGGAGATGTAGAGGCTCTGATACCAAGTTCCAAATTTCCAACTAGCATCTTAGAAACTCATGGCTCCTTCTAAAAACCCGATGAAGCTTTCTGATTGCTTTTGTTTAGTGCTTTTTATTTACTTTTTGGGTGGCCACCTGCTGCAGCAGGAAATTTGGAAAGGTTCCATTACTGCTGGCACTGTCCTTTCTCCTACTATTTACATGGAAATGAGTATGGGCCTAGCCAAGAGCAAAGGCTCGGGAATGAGATGACCTGGGTGAGAATCCTGGTTTCAACACTAGAAAGTCATGTGCTTTGGGGAAAGTACCTTAAGACCTGAGCCTTGCTTTCTCTAAGCACCTGGGAGAAAGGGGAAGCCTGGGCAGGTGAGATCTGAGAGAAAGAAAAACTTTTAACTCCCATGAAAATTAGTAATTCAATCTCTTTAATTATTATAGGAATATTCATATTTTATATTTTTCTTGAGTTATTTTTATAGATTTTTTTCTTTTTGAAACACCTCAAGTTTATTAATTTATTAGTAGTATATATATATGATTCTTAGCTAGAATGTGAAGCTGGAGGGTTGCTCTCATACTGGAAAATCAACTACGTAATACATTACAGTATGTGCAAATGTGTACATTGAAAAACTCTGCAAAAGTTTAATCAAAACCTGCTTTCAGTTTATTAAATAATTTCTCATGGATAATAAAGACCATTATAAACTTTCGAACAATAATAGATACAGAGGCAGAGCTGCCTCAAACTGATTGTCAAACTGCAGCGGGAAGGCCAGGGAGGGTTGG
>NW_005361652.1:1136931-1137408 GCF_000412655.1 Myotis brandtii | reverse complement strand
AATAAATAAATAAAAGAATACTTGCGGGAGGTACAGCAACCTCATGACCAAGTCATCTCTTCAGAATTAATTCTTATAAAGGCAGTTTTGATTACGTTGATCCAAGTTATATGGGGGTGGCAGGATGGGTAAAGGCAAAGTTTCATTTTTAGTTTCCCCAAATGCTGTTTCACTTTAATTAGGAGGGCTTGGGAGTACCCAAGAATTATCTTTCAGAGAATTTCTGCCATACGAGTAGTGTTCCTGAAAGTTTGAACAGTTATGAGGAATAGGTCTCTCATTATCTGTCCATGATTGGATAACTGCTTTCTCTGATAAAATCTTTACATCTCCTGGTAAAGGGGGAGATGTGGTATGACAAAGAGTTTTGCCATTTGGTGAGAGAGGGGGGTGTCTTTTGTATGTTGCAGTGAAATTCGTCAAGTGCAGTTTTGTGCTTTCTTTCCCAAGGTCTTCCATGAATCCTACAGGGGCACA
>NW_005361652.1:1115844-1136183 GCF_000412655.1 Myotis brandtii | reverse complement strand
TCTGGGATTTATTTATCTTCTATAATTGAAACTTTGTAGCCTTGAGCAAAGCCCAGGTCTGGCTAGAAGCCTGGGTTGCCAGCCCCTCCTTGAGCGAAGGCCATGGCCGGCTGGAAACAGGTATCTGGGATTTATTTATCTTCTATAATTAAAACTTTGTAGCCTTGAGCTGAGCTGAGGGCCAGCCAGGGCAGGCGGGAAGCTTGGCTTCCTCCATTGCAGGGGGCAACCCAAGCCTCCTGCTCGCTCCAGCTTCATGGCCGCTGCCATCTTAGTTGGGTTAATTTGCATACACGCTCCTGATTGGCTGGTGGGTGTGGCTGGCAGGCGTGGCTTGAGCATAGCAGAGGGATAGTTAATTTGCATGTTTCTCTTTTATTATATAGGATACTTTGGCTTATCAAACTCATTTGATGAGATTTTGATAAGATACGATAGCTTAGTTGCTTTTCAAGCTTTTGGCTGGAATCAGTGGTTTCTGGCAAACATGGACTTGCCTTTCTTTATCGCAGTTGGGGTTTTCAGTTTTCTTAGTAGTTCAGCTTGTACTTGAGTCACCAGATGTAAGTTAGACATTTCTCTCTTCAGTTCCAGGTATATATTTTGCACATTATCACTTGAAATGCTTAGTCTTTGGAGATCTCTGCTCTGCAGATTGTCTTCCTGAGATGGATCCTTTGTTTGGCTTTTTGTAGCTCTATTCTGAGATTGTTACATTCTTTCTTCAGTTCTAGTAGTTCTTGTTCTAAGCCATGGATCTTCAGGTCACAACTCAACTTTTCCACCTCCCAGTTTGATGAAGGTGGATTTAAATTCCTTATCACCTGCTGAGTTTCCACCTCTGTTCTTAGCTGGAGGAGTTCTACTTCTTTAGACTGCAGCTGTTCATTCAATACTTTCAAAGATTCAGAGTTGTCTTTATTCATTTTATCCAACTTGCTCTTTAAATTATCTCTATCAATGCAAACCTCTCGATATGTATGGTAGGCCTTATTTACTTGTTCTCATCCCGCAGAACTTGTTTCTTCATCTAATAAAGTGCCTGTAAGCTTTTCTTACAAAAATCTTATTCTTTTCTTTAGGAAAGAGTTCTCTTTTTCTGAATCCTTGAGTTGTTTTTTGATGTCTTCATATGCAGTGACAGGGGCAAAACGTGAAGCAACAGACTCATCTGAATATGTTGAGACCAGAGTCACTGTATCTCTCCTATGGGCTTTTTCATGATTTAGAATGCAGATATCATCTTCTACCAGTGTATCCATGACAGCCCGAGTCAGGCTACATAGTGCGCAGCTGAGTTTCGATTCCCCAGCGTTAGGAAACGGGTCACCAGGGATCACCACGGGCTTCCAGTTTCCTCGAAGACACTGCCACTTCCCCAGCAAAGGCCTCTGTTCCGGGTACACCATGGAGGGATTCCCATTGCTTTGGCCTCGGCTGCACCAGGACTGATCAGTGGGCTGGGGCCTGGAGGATCGGGAAGGAGTCTATTTTTTATAGATTTTTATCTTTCTGGAAAATTTTCACTTTATCTAGGTAATCTAATTATTGGCATATCGTATGAATAAGGCATAGTATCCTCTTTATAATCCTTTTTTTGTTCCCCTAAGGTCTGTAGTAATGTCTCCACTATCACTTCTGATTTCAGTAATTTGGTTATTTTCTCTTGGTCAGTCTACCTAGTGCATGCAGGTCAATACGGTTGATCTTTTCAAACAACTAACTTTTGTTTTTGTTAATCCTATCTAGTGTTTTGCTATTCTTAATTTTCTTTATCCCTAATCTCATATTTATTATTTATTTTTATTTTGTTTGCTTCTAGTTTCATTTTCTGTTATTTTTCTAGTTTCATAAAATGGAAGGTTAGATTATTGAGATAATTTTTCTTTTTAATCTTGGTGTTTACAGGTATATATTTTCCTCTAAGTAATGTTTTTGCAACATCTCATAAGTATTGGTATGCCAGTTTTTCTTATTTTATCTCAAAGTATTTTCTAATTTCTCTTATGATTGTTTTCTTTAGCCCATTTGTTTTTTAATAGTGTAATGTTTAATTTTCACATATTTCTGTGATTTCCAGATTTTCTTATGTTATTGATTTGTAGCTGTATTCCTGTGAGGTCAGATAAGATACTTTATATGATTTCAATATTTTTAAATGTATTGAGACAAATTTTATTGGTTAACACATGGTCTATCCTGTAATAGGTTCTATGGGTACATGAGGAAAAACTTATGGTCTGCTGTCCTCGAGTGGTGTGTTCCATATATATCTGTTACGTCTACCAGCTTTACAGATTTATTTACACCTTCAATTTCCTGCTGGTATTTTGTTTAGCTGTTCTATCCAGTAGTGAATATGGGGTATTATACCCTCCAACTATTATTGTTGAATTGCTTGTTTCTTTCTTGAAATCTGTCTGTTTTTGCCTCATATATTTTGGACTCTACTGTCAGGTGCATATATGTTTACAATTATTATATTTTTTATTAATTGAAATTTTATTATATAATGTCATTTTGTTCTTGTAATAGTTTGTTTAGTAATAGTATAGATACACCAGCTCTCTTTCAGTTATTATTTGTTTGGAATGTCTTTTTCTTCTTTTTACTTTCAACCTACTTGTATATATGCATCTAAAATGAGTTTTTTTGTTGGATTATGATTTTTATTTATTCTGTCCAACTCTGCCTTGTAATTGGAGAAATAAAAAGTGCCATCAATGGTAACTGGATAAAATAAATCAGTATTAATGTGTTTTTTGTTTGTAACACCTCTTTTTTCTTATATGATTTAAAAGACAACTACAAAGCCCTAGCCTGTTAGCTCAGTGGGTAGAGCATCGGTCTGCAGATCAAAGGGTCCCAGGTTCAATTCCTGTCAAGGGCACATACCTTGGTTGCCGTCTCCTCCCCTGCCCATGCCCTGGTCAGGGGCACGTGCAGGAGGTAACCAATCAATGTGTTTCTCTCACATCAATATTTCTCTCTGTCTTTCCCTCTCTCTTCCACTCTCTCTAAAAATCAATGGAAAAATATCCTTCGGTGAGAAAAACAAAAGACAATTACAAAAACCAATATTACAAATATATAATTATAAACACCTTATGTATAAAAATAAAGATATAATTTCTGGCAATAACACTATTGGGAGAGAGATATGTATGAACAAAGTTTTTTTATATGATATTGAAATTAGTATAAATTAAGATGTTAATCATAAACTCAGGGCAACAACTAAGAAAATAACTAAAAAACATACAGCTTGGTAAATGACAAGAATAATAAAATGATATGGAGAAGATATCTATTTATTTAAAAAGAAGGCAATAATTGATTAATTGAGGAACAAATAAATAAACGACATATTAAAAAAACTTAGCCAAACCGGTTTGGCTCAGAGGATAGAGCGTCGGCCTGCGGACTGAAAGGTCCCAGGTTCGATTCCGGTCAAGGGCATGTACCTTGGTTGCTGGCACATCCCCAGTAGGAGGTGTGCAGGAGGCAGCTGGTCGATGTTTCTCTCTCATCGATGTTTCTAACTCTCTGTTCCTCTCCCTTCCTCTCTGTAAAAAAATCAATAAAATATATTTAAAAAAAACTTATAGATGTAAGGCCTTTCTCATCAGTAATTACATTATACATAAATGGTTTCAGGTCATGATCCACTAAGGGCAAACACTTCTGCCATGAAACCCAGAAAGAGTCCCATACTATATAATAAAAGACTAATATGCAAATTGTTCCCTCGGGAGTTTGACTGATCAGGAGTTCGACTGTTCATTATGACGTGCACTGACCACCAGGGGGCGGCACAAAATGAAGGAAGGCCATGGCTGGGGGAAGGAAGGCCACGATCAAGCCTGTTCACTATCCAGGCCTAGGGATTCTACCTGCATATGCACCGGGCCTCTAGTTGAACTATAAGCTATGGATGCTGTCTGGACATTTCAGGATTCTTTTGTTCAGGGTATTGAAGGCAAGAAAATAAATCATCATCATTTGTGGTCATCCTTCAGACAGAAAAAATGAATCCCTGCCCAAAATTTGATTCTCTCCTCAGCACCAAAGAAGGGAATACTCTAGTTTTCTTATCAGCTTGCCTATATGTAGGGCACAAGGGGAAGAGGGAGATGTGAGACTTAAAAGATGTCAGCAATCAAATATAACTTACACTCATATTCCATTGGTGAGAATTTAGTTTTATGACTACATCTGACTTCAAGGGATGCTAAGAAATGTAGTATAGCATTGAATCTATGTGGCAGTAATTCTATCACAATAGAAAAAGATAGAGTTGATGAATTCTTTATGATTAATAACACTACTCTCTTGTACTCTGTTCCCCCTTAAGTTTTTCCCTTTTATTCTAAAAAGTTATTCATAGGTTTTTCCTTCTGTGAAAACATTTGTTTCTTCCTTTCCACTCCATCCTTTATAACATTTATTTATTTTTCTTGTTTTACTTCATTTTTTTCTATAGTTATTTTATGGACAATATTATAAGTTTAAGGAAATTATCTTTTATTCTTAGTAGGCTAAAATGAGTTGAGATTGATAAGGTTAATAGTGGTAGTCCTTCAAGATCTAGCCACAGGAATGAATGATTTGAATGAGGTTTAGTCTACAATGAGATATATGAATTATTTGAAGGTCAGTGTCTTGGTAATTCCTGATTACCCCCTGGAGACACTGATATTCCTCCCAGAACAACCTCTGATCCAACTCATTTGGGGAGGTTTAGTAAGGGGCCTGTATGGCATTTATTCTGGCTTCTGGAGGTAAGGTCTAAGCTAGAGAACATAAATGTGCAAACTAGGACACCCACACTACAACCTTTGTTCTGACACCAGCCCACTGTCTGATTTTGACCAAAAGGAATAACAACTAATATTTACAAGGCTTTCTATCAGATGCCTGGCTCTTTGATGAGCACATTACACATTTTGCAGCATGGAATGTTTACAAAACCCTGATGACATGGATATTATTAGTGTTCCAATTTTACAGATCAAGAAAATAAGATATGCAGGCTTTAGTACCTCGTCCAAGATCACAAAACAGTAGAGTAACAGAGCCAGGATTGTAATATAACTTCAGTGAAACCAAACTCCATGTTAGCAATGAATTTTCTGTACCACAAGTCACTTTTCTTCTTTGGATTTCCAATTTCTTATCCAGAAAGCCAAAATATAAACTATGCAAAGAATAAGCAAGCCTCCATTCAAATGGATCTAATAAGAAAACACTAGAATGTTTGTGGGCTATATACTTTTCTAGACAAACATATTTATCCTGTCACTGAAGAGTTTCACCTTATAGCTAGAATTTCAACACCACATCATTAACACTCACTATCCTGTTTATGTGTAGTGAATTATAATACTAGGGCTTTAAAAACAAATTATCTAAGATGAATCTAGTTTGATCATTGGGGGTAGGATAGCATGCACAGGCAAGGTAAGGAGAGGTTGTGGAAGGATTTAAGGATAGGGAGATATTAAACTTTGGTAAAAGTAGACAAAAAGACAGACTAATTAGGATATTTGTGCTTGAGTGATGTGGGACAGGGGTGGAACATTTGCAAAGGAGTCTGATTACAAAGGAAGGGTTATGAGATATTATATAAATGGGTGACTATCTTTCTCTACTCCAAGCTTATAAATTAGCAATTAGGAAATTTTTTGAGGAAGAAGTAGGCTTGTATTGAAAAATTCATCTTGGTCTCTCTTGTTCTTTTGTCCCAGACGTTTTAAGTCACAAAAGCCATATTTCTAGTGGTAGCTCCCATTCTGTGACTCAGTCCTATAGTGGAAGCACATTTTTACAATTCACTGATGGCAGTTCTGATAAGTACACAAATAATTGTTCTGCTGGGATGGGAAGAAGGTGGTTGAGATGTTCATATATAATCTACTATATTTGCATTGTTTTATATTCATTGACCTTATTATGAGAATACTGGAATATAAAAACCTGATTTGTATTTCAACTATTCTCTAGAAGGCAGAAGAGGGGTCATTTGCCAGTGCAGTCAAATTTCTTGGAGCTAAATAACTGGAGATATTTCTGATAAAGTGGAATGCATTGACATGGGCATGCCTTCCTTTGCTTCAGATAATGAGTTACTCATTGACTATCTAAATATTTGGTCATGAGTGTGGCCTTTTACACACCCAATGCAGCTCAGCTAGGATCCAGTCTCTACCCCTGCCCAAAGGAAAGCACATCCAACCCACATAATCATATCAGGCTATACTGTTTATTTCTCATTGCAATAGGTACAAGTAATTAGCTAACAGCCTCTTTCCAAACTACACTTTCGTTGGGTCCACAACTTTCCCTAGAAAGAGAATGCTCCTGGTGTTTTTCTCCAAAATTAGTAATAGGAAAGATCTATCTAATTGGATGATAGGGCGTAGGAGAGTTATCTCAGACTGATCCAGAAATATGACTTCAGGGACAGCTACAGCTTCGGATCCCTTTTCACCAATGTGCAGCACAGCCTTGTGGGCAGCCTGTAGAGGGAGAACAAACACTGCTGATCCCCTCAAGACACAGTAATAGTCTTTGGAATGGTTTTGAAGCAATCCATGAGAATTAAAAAGGTACTACTCCTTTACCATACTATGTTGATGTTGCTTGAATATGAAGGCTACTTGGTTAAGTGTAATTAAGAAATATCTGGTTATTCTCCATGGCTTTCTGCCTCTATAAGTCATGAGAGGTAGAGAGAGAGAGAGAGAGAGAGAGAGAGAGAGAGAGAGAGAGAAACAACAACGTGTGAAAGAAACCTTAATCGGTTGCCTCCTATAGGTGCCAGGACCTGAGATCAAACCCAAACCAGATACCCTTTGGTGCACATGACACTCCAACAAACTGAGCCACACTGTCCAGGGCTATAAATCACTTCTTAAGCTTTCCCCTGCCTTCACCATTTCCTCCATAACTGTATCTCATCAGTTCTGATCATTAAGTTCTTCCATAAGAATCGTTAGGACATGAAGGTCAGGGATGGAAGTAACTGTTACAGTAACTTGTTTAGGAGTAATAACAATGACTCTGGGGTGAATATGACCTAAGAAGAGTAATTCTGGCTCTTTATGCTTCAGAATCCTCATTGATTAACTCACTCTCACTGGACCTTCCAGATCATACATTCAGAAGCTCTAGTCCACCAACTTACTTTGGAAAGTTTAAGACCATTGTCCTCTGTGAGTTCAGAAAAATCTGCATTGTCAGCAAAGGCATCTTGGATGCCCATCTTCAGAAGAATGGTTCCAAGGTCATATGTGGAAGAAATGGAAAACTTTGGAACAAACAAGTCAATCCACCTGTGGGGGGAGGAGGTGGGAACACATGTCTATCAGCACACTAAACTCATGATTCCCTTCCTCTCTTTGTTGAAATGGTATTATATTGAACTCTGATCCTCCCCTAGATATTGACAACCATTGCTATGTAAGTTAATACATGGCACCAAAACCATAGAAGTTATCCTGGAAGGAATATACTTTGGATCAGCCAACACTGGACTGCAGCACTAGAAGGAGGGAGATATGATTCACTTATAATCAAGAAGAAACATATCTGGCGTGTTGCCCAAGGTTGGGGGGCCAATGGCATAAATTTCAATGGATAGTAAAAGCACATGGATAATTTTATTGTTTTCCATCTCACTCCCAGCCCAGTATGGCTATCCATCCACGTCTTAACGTAAATCCTATCCTTCCACAAAACTCTAGTTGGCCTCTGGGAAAGCATCAATTTACTTGCTGGCTGACTTCAAAGAGTTAATTTTATCTTTGTAGCCCTAACTTCCTCATTTGAAAAATGCATATAATACTATTGTTTTCACTTGTTTGTTGATGTGCTTGGATGAAATGAAGTATGTAAAGTGCCCAGCAAAAGAGCTGGCACAGATTATCTTCTCAGTATATTTTTGCGTTCATCACACAACTGTTAAGTACTTCAGTGTGATTTTCCTGTCTTTGAGTTTCTGCTGAACTCAATCTTACCTGTACCGTTATGCCCACCCTCAACTTTCCACATCATCTAAGATGTTTACCCCTTTTGTAGTAAGCGATTCCACTTCTTCAGTGTTTTAGATGACATGGCCCCTTCCACCCACTCCATCTGGCCCTCTTTGGGAAGGACAAATAGTGCCAGAGCATTCTTGCTATAGTCCATTTGCAGCACCGTACAGTTCAGCTCCGTATCCACCAGGTGATAGTATTGCTCTGTCTGGTGCATCATGGGCACTTGCACTGTTGTAGTCTTGTCCACTAAGAAGCTGGAACCCTCTTCTGTCTTGGATGGATCAAAAGGATTTGCCCACCGGGCTTGAAATACAGAAAGACAAAAGTTGTTTGTTTTAAACCAGTATTAGTATCAGTGTGAGCTTTTCCATCAGCCATCTTATCTAATATTTAAGACCACCACAGAGGTAGGTACCTACTTTTAACCAATTTGACAAGTGAGTAACTAAGGTTCATGGAGAGAAGGTGTCTTTACATGATCTCATTGCTAATGCTAGCCAATGGCAGAGCCAAGAGTCACACCCAGGAATGTTGAACTATACATTCAACAGATGTCTCATCTGTGTTCAAAACCACTATACTTACACTAAACCCATCAGAGCCACAGTTTTCTCTTCCATAAAAAGTTTTAAGGACATCCAACACACAGGGTGAAATGAGACAAAAGATCTGTTCTGCTGTTTTATCTGTCTACAAGTGTGTGGCTTGTGGCCAAGAATTGTTCACTCCTCCACCAAATGTGGCTGACATGTGCTTTAGAACCAGGAGATATCATTTGCGCACAGCACCTTCAGAAAAGAGTCACATGATTCTTGTTGTTACAAGCACCAGCTTTAGAATCAGACCACCTTGGTTAGGAATAACAGCTCTGAAAGTTATTAATTCTGTGAACTTGGGCACTTGTAGGGATGAGATGAGACAATGTGTGTAAACCACACACATAGCATGATGCTTGATACATAGTGAGTGCATAGTATATGATAGAAGTATGTATGTAACATGCCAAAAAATGCACAGCAAAATCACAAAATCTTTTGGAAACCATAATTCTCTAGTTATATGTGAGCAGGATGATCATATCATTGTCACTAACTTCTCTGAAAGTGCTCTTTCTCTAGAAAATTCCTGGTCTCACCCACAGAGCTATGTGTTCCTCCTGGAAGATCCAAAACTACACACAGCTATGTCTGGTAGAGCCAATCACTATGGTAGGAAACCTACTGATGCTAGTGCGAAGAGACCATGAGCTCCTCCTAGTGCCGTACCAAATTATCAGAACACTGAAGTTGAAATGGACATCTTAGCCTTACCTTTAAAGTGAATATAGTTCACCAGGACCATGATAGTGTTTGGTTTGAGGTCTTGGATAAGACCAACAACTTTCCCTTTAGTTTTCTTCTCCACATGACTATTGACTGCCTGCTGGGCTGCAGAAACATTGGAGAAGTTGGTAGAAAAGACTTCAGTCTCATACAGGTTTTTTACATCATCCAAGAACTTTGGTGATGGTTTCATCTGCTTCCCAATAAAGAGAGCATTTCCCATCTGTAATTCCAGCTCCTTCTTTGGAAAATTCAGTGAACAGATCAGGTGCTGAAAGCCCTGCTGGATCTCTGCTGTTGTGGTATCTGTGAGGTTATACCCCAAACTTTCCAGAATTTGAGTTTGGGTGCTGGAGCAGGCCCCAATGGAGAGCATGGCCAAAGCTGCAGAAATGCTCACAGGGGAAAATAAAATGTTCCGATCTGGGGTCTCCACAGTGAACCTCCGGTACAGGTTGAATGCAAAGTCAGCATTGATGGATGACATCTTATAGAGAGTGGCATTTTGTTGGGAGGAATGGCAGGTGGTTACTTTGCCTTCAGAGGTGTTAGGTGGTGCACAATGAAGCCCAAGTACCAAGAGAACCAGATAGAGGAACAGTGGCATTTTGGAGGGATGATAATCTATAAGAAATTAGGTTAAAGAACCATTGTGGATCTTAGCTGAATGAAAACTCCGAGCCAGAAACACTTAATAATCACTGATTATGATTAGTAAAACAATATAAAATATTTGATGGCATGCTCACCAGGGGTCGTGTTGAGGTCTCTCTTCCCTGAAAAACTGAGGAAAAATCCAGGAGCAGGGAGTAGGAGAGGTGCCTTGCTGGGGCCATAGAATTAATGGCATAAACTGTCACTCAGATGTAATTGCAACATATGAAAACTCTGAGTAAATTAAATGTAGTAAAATTGAATTACTTCTTATTAGAACCAGAGGCAACCTTTTGGAGGGAGAATCCTCAGGTAAACTAGCAGAGTACTCCTTCTGCTTACATTATTTTGTGTAAATTTGAATTTGGGGTATTTTTGATTTAACATTTTTCTTAAGATAAAAATCTATAAAATGAGATGAGAGAATACCTATACTATTATTTGGATAAAAGACAAAAGACAATAATTTTCACAAGATATATTTAGTTGAAATGGAAGGGTGGTGGTTTATACAGCTGTATACAAGGTCATAAGCTGAAATTAATGTAACACATGGAAGCCACGGGAGTGTTTTCAAACAACAGGAAAATAAAAGTATAACATTTTGCATTTCAGATATCTCTCACCATTAGTATCAGCTACAAATAATCTCTAAATTGCAAGACATCTTATACCATTATTTTGCACTCATTCATGTTACTTTTTAATTATTAAAGCAGAAACTAGAAATATGATGAGAGATTCGATGAGTCCAAAAGATTACAAGGCTGAGGAGTAAGGAAGTCAGCTGTGGAATCCAACAACCATGGACATGTGTTCAGAAGGAAAATAATCCATGGAGTCAAAGTAATAGTGCTTCCATAGCCCTCAATTCTCTTCCTGAGTGATCTCATCCACTCCCAGGAACACCACACAAAACAATATACTCTAGTCCAGATTACTTTTCTGTATTCTCAGCCATTTATCCAGCTACCTAATGAATATATTCACCAGAAAGTTGCACACATTCCTTAGTTTAGGATACTATACTGCTCCTCATCATTTTCTATATTACTCTCTACTGAAACTCCCAGGCAAGAAACCTAGGAGTCATCCTAGGGGGTTCCTTCATTCTCATTTCCCACATCTAATGAGAGTATTACATCTTAAATACCAATCAAAACTCTCTTCTCTCCCTTTCTACTGTCACTGACTCAGTTCATGGCCTGAACCCTCCTTATTCAATTTTACTATTCAATCTCCACATTGTCACCAGAGTCCTCTTCCTGTAACAGTCACAGAGGCTGGTAAGAAGTCAGTTATCAGATGACCACTTTAAGACCTTGACCTGTGGAGCTAGGAATTTGGATCCCATGGTTATCTGGGATTCTGACTTGCTGATAGAAATGTTCAAAGTTTCCAAAGAGAAAAAAAAGTACTTACAGCACATAGCAAAGAAGCCACTTGCATCTCTCAGAAAGCAAAATATTTCCATCTTTATAAAGTGTTCTGTATTGCAAAAGTAGAGCAATCTTAGTTATTCATTAACCCCAGCATCAACCCTGGGATGATATTTTCAAAGCCGATGCACTAAACCGAGGCCAAAAGAAGAAAGTAAAACAATGATGTGGATGGAACTGTAAATGATTGTTATGGCTGCCAGATCCTTCATCTATAACAAAGAGAAAGTATTTTCAGAGCTGGAAGGACCCAGGCTTGAGCTAGGAAATGCGTGTTTTCAGCAGGAAGAATAGAGACCAGGGAAAAAAAGAGCCAAGAGGCAGAAGGACAAAGACTGTTCTCCCTATCAGAGCCAAAAAGTGCTGGGATCATCAGCATTTTGATGGAATGGTGCACATACGCAGAGGCTGGATGAGCCTTTCTAACAGGTGCTGTAGAAATTATTTATGTATTGGCTTGGAGGGATGATGTCAAAGAAGCTGGCAATCCTAGACTTCTGATGCTGCACACATCTATGTCTGCTAAGGAGGAAACCAGTCTTGCTCTCTGGCCACTAAAATCCCCTGTGCTATCTCCTGGGTTGCAGGACTCCAGAAGGGAATGCAGGAGGAGACAAAGACAGTGGAATAAAATGGTTTCACTGTCCAGTATTCACAGTACTGGGCTGTGTGCTGCAAAGAAGCAATGGGAGCAAAGAGCGCTGGACTCAGGCAGGAAACCTCAGTTCAACCTTGCCTCTGCCAGTTTCCAGCTCCAATAGTAGCAGTAGCAGCAGTAGTAGTAACAGCAATTCCTGCTTATTGAGGATTTATCATGTGATGGGCACAATGTGAAGAATCAAATTCCAGACACTGATTGCTTCAGGACTTCATTAAGGATGTGTATATGTTAAGTGAGGGGCAGGGGTTCAGGAATTTAGGCTGGTTGGAGAGAAGCCTAGACTGCATTCTATGGTGGGATTTGGAAGCCAGATTAAATAGTGCAACTTTACCATGAGGACATTAGAAAGCCACCGGGGGAGTTTGTTGTCAGTGACTACTAGACAGAGAGTGATTGTGTTGTGACATTACATCTTCTCAGAGAAACATAGACAGAGCTCCTACTATGTGGAAAGTATCACACTCAGGACTGCGATTTCAGAAGTGATGTTAAATATCAGCCCTGAGCCCAAGGGAACATTCTAACTACCTGACACCCACTGCCCAAACAGCAAAGGGCACACTTCACCTATGGGATGGTCGCTGGAGCATATCCCACAGCACAGCAGTGGAAAGCTCAGATCTCTCAACACCGAATCAGTTCATGCTCTCTCCTGGTGTACCACACACTGTCTGCTCTCTCAGCTGTAGGCAGTTGCTGCAAGAGAAACAGGCAGACAGTCTGGAAAGCAATCTTCCAAGCCTGTGCCCTCTGGTGGCATAGTCAGACAATGGCACAGCATGTTTTCTGCTGCATCTGATTCAGCTGAGGTTTGCTAGCCAGTAGTAACTGCAGGGATCTATTGCTGACATATCAGAAGGGCACCCGTTCCCTGAAGAATCCCTTGTTCTGGAGTCCTGTGCATCTGTCATATCTTGCTACCTAGTATCTGTGTAATCAGGGGCAAGTTACTTAATATCACTGAACCTCAGTTCCTCATATCTATAGTGGAATAACAATCCCCACATCCTGTGGTTATTGGGAGTATCAAGTGATATTTAGAGGTGGTATCTGGAAGCTCCTTTGTAGTGCCTTTCACATAGCAGAAATCCAGCACCTGGAATTCTCTTCCCCTTCAATTACCATCTTGATTCTCTTCCCCCACAGTCCCTGTACTCCACCCCCACCTCCATTCCTGACTGCTCTTCAGTTCTGCTTTCTGGAAATGCATTCTCTCTAAGATGAAATAGATTAATTGACTGCTAATGTATAAAATTTTCTTTAAAACATATTAAAAACACTACTTTCTGATTTGTGTAAAGCTGCTGGAGCCAGCACATTGACTAAAGAATCTCTAGAAAGTGTAACTATATCAATACATTCCATCAGAACTAAAATTATGTGTATCTATCTTGGGATGAACAACATCATAATCCGTTCCCACACACATTCCTCAGAATTTTGTGTTAGAAATTCCACAGTTCAAAGTTCCACAGTTTCACAGTTTTTGTAATATATAAAAAATTTTCTACTACTTCTGACATGATATTTGATTCTCCATCCTAGTCTGGGAGTTAATGATGGGAACTGAGTCTAGTTACACGTTTAAAAACATTATTGGGTGAGGAATGGTGACCTTTGCAAAGGTGGCTTCTTATTGAAATTTAGATTTCACAAGCATGGAAATTCTGGCTTTTTAAGAGAGAAACATCCTAATTGAACAAAGAGAAGAACTGTTCTGTCAGCAAGGGAAGCTCAGTGGGTATTCTGGGCTTGAGGTGCCTTTAATTATCTCAATTTTCCTATTCTTAAGTTTTCACTTTTTATTTCAGTGACTAACTTTGACGAAAGTGACCAGTCAATGCTGGGAAATCAATTACTTATGAAATTTGGTAATTCACAGGATCAAGTTCTGAGTATACATTTGGCTAATTTAACCCTCTAGCTGCATTAGATAAGTAATTCTATCTGCATGTTGACTAGCTTCAGTATAGGCTTTGAGCATTTGAGCCAGAAATTTAGGGTTTTCATCATGGCATTCTTTTCCTTAAGCATTCTAATGCCATCACAAGCTTTCAGCTGATGGTACAAACTCTGAATTTCTTGAAACCTTCAGACTTCTCTCCATGGCAGCCATGCCTTCAAAAGGCTCTATATTTCAGAGGACCACTTAATTAGTTGTTTTGTCATTTAATTTAATGTTATGAGTTTTATTTCATTATTTCATCTCATATTCCCCTTCTAGAATACAAATTGGGTTTTAGCTGCCTTTACCCCTACTAGACCAGATAATCAAATTCAAATGTTCTTAATTTCTTTAAATTTTATTGTATAAAAGCAAATTCCTCATATCAATATCTGTATCAGTCAGAGATTATAGCTCTCTAAACAATAGTAAATGCCATTGGATAACCTTAACAGAAAATGCATTTATTTTCGGTCATAATTCTATGCAAAATTAACAAAATTAACAAGAGAATCTTGCTCAATTTATGTGGAAGGAGAAGTGGGGACAAAGTTATAAATCTAACCTTGTTTATGGATATTTAATGGCTCATCTGAACCTCCACTGGAGGCAATACAATTGTAAAGCAGGTAATAAAATGATGTAGGGAAGAAGTATGTATACACCCATGCAAGTGGGAACAAAGTATGAAGGTATTTGTGTTCCATGAAATGTTGGCCAAAGAGCAACATCAGCAGAGTAAAGGTTTAACTATTAGGTGGATTAGATGATGCATTCTGTGGAAGTCAGTGGGCATCCCCCCCTCCCCAATGCTCATCTTTATGTAATGTGTTCACAAAAAATTTTCCATGCCAGCTGGGATGGAGGTTATGCTTGTGCTCAGAAACATGGACCTTCATTTAACATGGCTGATCTCACTACAGTTACATTGGATATCAATACAATATGGCACCATTTCTCAGGGATCTAGTGAGCTATGCGGTTTTAGTTTGATTACTATGGGCTACATCTGTCATGGAAGAGACATTGTTTTATCACAGGAATAAAAACAGACTAAATAGAGCTTCACTTTCCTGAAATGCTTTTGTGAAAGCTACCATCCAAGGAGTTATGAACCATCATATCTATCACCTTACTATTGTACATAGCATCCGTACTGACCAAAAATTTATTTCACACCAAAATATAGCAATCGGCTGATATTCATGAAATTGACAGTTCTGAATATTTTTGCCATCACTGTGAAACAGCTGGCCTAATGGAGAGTAGGATGGCCTTTTGATGACCCAATTAGCAGCCAGCTAGCCCTGGCCACTGTTCTCAGTGGTTAGAGCATCGGCATACACACTGAATGGGTTGCAGGTTTGATTCCCAGTCAAAAGCACATACCTGGGTTGCAGTTTCAATCTCCTGTCCCAGTCAGGGTACATTTGGGAGACAACCAATTGAAGTGTCTCTCTTACATTGAAGTTTTTCTCTCTCCCTCCTGTCCACTCTCTCTAAAAATCAATGGGAAAAATACACTTGGGTGAAGATTAACAATAACAAAAGAAGCCAGCTAGACATCATTTAGTAGAAAAGGACAATGACCTCCGTCATGTGGTATGTGCTCTAAACCAGCATCCAAGATATGGTACTCTTTCTCTCATAGCTTAGATTCAAAGGATCAGGAATAAAGAAGTGAAAGTTTGTGTTTATACTCTCATGATTCCCCTACTAAAGCACTAGCGCAATTCTTGCTTCCTGTCCCAATGAACTAGGATCTCCTGCTTCAAATGGCTTAATTTTCAAATAAATGAATTCTTCCACCATAGGAGCAAAAAGTTATTCCATTGAATTTGTAGTTGAGATTACCACTTAGACACTTTAGATTACTCATGGCACTGAATCCATATGAAAATATGGGGGTTAGAATACTATTGAGCTGGTAGATCCTGACTATCAAGAGAAAATTTCATTACTGCACAAAATGGTAGTTTGTAATGCTGGAGTTACCCATGGATACCTCATAGTACTCCCATATCTTGTGAATAAAATCAATGGAAAACTATGGAAATCCATACAAACAGGACTGCTAATGATCCAGATCTTTTAGAAATGAAGAATTTGGGTCACTTAACCAGGTAAGGAATCTCAATCAGCTAAGTGGCTTCCTGGGGTCAGTGAGTATATGGACTGGGTAGTGGATGAAGATAGTTGAAAACACCAATTATGACCACCAGACCAATTGCAAAACACAGGAATGTAATAGTCATCAGTATTTCTTCCTTATTTTGATATCAATCTATCTTAGCTTATATTAATCGGGGTTGTTTTTTCACCTTCCTTCCCCTCTATTATTTACTATTTACATAAGATGTGTTCATTATCATTAACTTTATGTCATTGTACATGTTACAGATATCAAAGAGGACTCAGGAAACATGAACATCACTAAAAATTGATAAAAGGATTTGTACCTCCTTTTATGAAGAGGGTTAGCGTGTTCTCATGGGACAGTTGCATCATGGTAGGTGGAAGCAAGGCATTGCTCTTTTCTTTAGTTGGGAGTGTAAATCTGTGCAAAGTTGTAGGGCTGGACCATGAAAGTTCTGTCCCATGTTAAATTCACTAAGAAAAACTACATTTTCAATAATTCTTCAATGCTTCCAATTAGATTTGGACCCATAAACTTTTGCCTAAGTTTTGGAACGTAGAAATGAAACAGTAACCATGTTTCTGTCTTGAAAGGATGATGTGGGTCAGAAGCCCTGTTGTGGGTCACAATTTTTTGTGCATCTGCTTGTTCCCCTTGTTGGCAGTGGCAGTAACCAGGCTCATAGCTTCAGCTGCTGGGGTCATATATTTCCAACTTCTCTAATTTTCAGGTCAAATTCAGGAGGGAATTTGTAGGAAGTGATCTACTTCTCCCACAAGTCATTCGTGGCAGCAAATTTTTGAGCTTGAAGAGAGATATATTTCGACATGATTTCCAAAGAGGAAAGGGGAAGATATTTCTTCTATCTTGTTTTCATGTTGCCATTTTCTCTACATTTCCCCAGTTCATATTCATTCTTCCTTCCAAAAGTCCTATGAGTTAAGGATCAGCACCAGAAGCCAAAGGAACAGCTGAACCAAGACTATTTTACCCGTTCTCATAATAGTGTAAAGTCAACTCTCTATTATAAACCCCTTATTCTAGAGAAAAATAATCAAGGATGCTCTGAGATGACAAGAGCATTTGAAGGGGCAAAGTAGAAACTGTCCTACCCAGTCAGGGGTCATTTGAAGTCCACCTTAAGTCCTCCCTCCTTTCTTCAGAGAAGCCCTCCTACCATGATCTCTTTTGATTCTTTCAGCTACACTGTCTGTAGTCAATATATTATATGTAAGTAAAGATACCTTAATTATAGATTAACTTCACATTCAGCCTATTCCCTCAGCCAGACTTTGTCCTCTTTATTTCCTGGGGCTATGGCACCTCTTTCTCAGTCCCTGGCTACATTTTGTTGTTGACTCCTGCTTTATTGAGTTATAATTGACAAATAAAATTGTATATATTTAAGGCATATAAGGTGATGATTTGATAAAGAAATACATTGTGTAAGGATCACCACAATCAAGTTAATTAACTTATTAACATAACCATCACCTCACATAGTTACTATTTTTGTTTTCTGGTGAGAACCTTTAAGATTTACTCTCAGCAAACGTCAAGCATGCAATTGAGTATTAGTCACTCTGTCATTAGATGCCTAGAAATTATTCATCTTAAAACTAAAATGTTGTATGTTTTGATCAACATCTCCCTCTTTCCCCACTTCCCAGCACCTGGCAACCACCTTTCTACCTTTTATGAATTAGATGTCTCTAGATTTTACATCTAAGTGATAACACAGTATTTGTGTGTATTTTTCCTGGCTTATTTCATTTAGCCTTATGCCCTCTGTATTTGTCCATGTTGTCAAAATGTCAGGAAGTCCTTCTTATTTAAGAGTGAAAATGAGGGGATGATGGCTGTTTGCAGCTGGTCACACCCCCTTCAGGGTGGGGGTCCCCACTGGGGTGCCTGGCCAGCCTGGATGAGGGGATGATGGCTGTTTGCAGCTGGTCACACCCCCTTCAGGGTGGGGGTCCCCACTGGGGTGCCTGGCCAGCCTGGATGAGGGGATGATGGCTGTTTGCAGCTGGTCACACCCCCTTCAGGGTGGGGGTCCCCACTGGGGTGCCTGGCCAGCCTGGATGAGGGGATGATGGCTGTTTGCAGCTGGTCACACCCCCTTCAGGGTGGGGGTCCCCACTGGGGTGCCTGGCCAGCCTGGATGAGGGGATGATGGCTGTTTGCAGCTGGTCACACCCCCTTCAGGGTGGGGGTCCCCACTGGGGTGCCTGGCCAGCCTGGATGAGGGGATGATGGCTGTTTGCAGCTGGTCACACCCCCTTCAGGGTGGGGGTCCCCACTGGGGTGCCTGGCCAGCCTGGATGAGGGGATGATGGCTGTTTGCAGCTGGTCACACCCCCTTCAGGGTGGGGGTCCCCACTGGGGTGCCTGGCCAGCCTGGATGAGGGGATGATGGCTGTTTGCAGCTGGTCACACCCCCTTCAGGGTGGGGGTCCCCACTGGGGTGCCTGGCCAGCCTGGATGAGGGGATGATGGCTGTTTGCAGCTGGTCACACCCCCTTCAGGGTGGGGGTCCCCACTGGGGTGCCTGGCCAGCCTGGATGAGGGGATGATGGCTGTTTGCAGCTGGTCACACCCCCTTCAGGGTGGGGGTCCCCACTGGGGTGCCTGGCCAGCCTGGATGAGGGGATGATGGCTGTTTGCAGCTGGTCACACCCCCTTCAGGGTGGGGGTCCCCACTGGGGTGCCTGGCCAGCCTGGATGAGGGGATGATGGCTGTTTGCAGCTGGTCACACCCCCTTCAGGGTGGGGGTCCCCACTGGGGTGCCTGGCCAGCCTGGATGAGGGGATGATGGCTGTTTGCAGCTGGTCACACCCCCTTCAGGGTGGGGGTCCCCACTGGGGTGCCTGGCCAGCCTGGATGAGGGGATGATGGCTGTTTGCAGCTGGTCACACCCCCTTCAGGGTGGGGGTCCCCACTGGGGTGCCTGGCCAGCCTGGATGAGGGGATGATGGCTGTTTGCAGCTGGTCACACCCCCTTCAGGGTGGGGGTCCCCACTGGGGTGCCTGGCCAGCCTGGATGAGGGGATGATGGCTGTTTGCAGCTGGTCACACCCCCTTCAGGGTGGGGGTCCCCACTGGGGTGCCTGGCCAGCCTGGATGAGGGGATGATGGCTGTTTGCAGCTGGTCACACACCCTTCAGGGTGGGGGTCCCCACTGGGGTGCCTGGCCAGCCTGGATGAGGGGATGATGGCTGTTTGCAGCTGGTCACACACCCTTCAGGGTGGGGGTCCCCACTGGGGTGCCTGGCCAGTCTGGGTGAGGAGCTGAGGGCTGCTTTCAGGTTGGCAGTTGACTGAAGCTCCCAACCGTTCCTTTTTTTCTTTTTTTCTTTTTTTATTCTGGGCCAGCTTTAGCTCTGGCTCTAGCTCTGAGGCTTCCGCTGCTGAAAGCAGGTATCTGGTTTGTTTGCGTTCTATAATCGAAACAATGTATAACTCCAGCTCTGAGATCCCGGCCAGCTGAAAGCTGGTTTCTGGGGTTTTGTTTAGCTTCTATATTTGTTAGAATGTTTCAAACTGCCAGCTCAGAGGCCAGCAAGTCAGGCGGGGAACGTTGGAGTCCTCCTTCACTGAAGCAAGCAAGCCTCATGTTCGCTTCCAGCTGCCTGGCTGCTGGCCGCCATCTTGGCTGACAGTTAATTTGCATAAGGATATGCTGATTAGCCAATGGGAAGGGTAGCAGTCGTATGCTAATTACCATGTTTCTCTTTTATTAGTGTAGATTCACCATGCTGTACTTTATATCTCTGGGACTATTTTTATAACTGGTGTGTCTTGACTATTGTGAATAATGCTGCAATGAACATGGGAGTTCAAATGTCACTTTGAGATACTTATTTCCCCCAGATAATTAAAATAAAAGTCAAACTCATAACTTTTAACACAATCAGCCAGGAAATTAGCGATTAAACCCCCATGTGTCTGGGGGGGAAAAAAATGATTCCTCCTAAACCAAATTAGAATGTTCATGATGAAGACCCTGGGTACTAATCAGTAGCATCTCTCAATATTTCAGGAATGGGCCAAAGATATTGTTGTTTTGTTTAGTTTTTTTATGGATTTTTGTTTTTGTCTTTTTAAAAATTTTTATTGTCTAAAGTTTTACATATGTTTC
>NW_005361652.1:1110824-1112775 GCF_000412655.1 Myotis brandtii | reverse complement strand
ATGTGCACTTGAGAAAAAAATATATTCTGTGGCTTTGGGGTGGAATGTTGTGAAGATGTCAATTAAGTCCATCTGATCTAGGGAGTTATTTAGGATTGCTGTTTCTCTGCTGATTTTTTGTTCAGAGGATTTGTCCAGTGGTGTTAGTGGGGTATGAAAGTCCCCTACTATTACTGTATTGCTGTCAATCTCTCCCTTGATATCCCCTAATATGACTGTATTGCTGTCAATCTCTCCCTTGATATCCTCCAGAAGGTGTTTTTTATGTATTTGGGTGCTCCTGTGTTGGATGCATATATGTTTACCAGCATTATATCTTCTTGTTGAATTGCTCCCTTTAGTATTACGAAGTGGCCTTCCTTTTCTCTTGTTATGGCCTTCACTTTGAGGTCTAATTTGTCAGATATAAGTATTGCTACCACAGCTTTTGTCATTTCCATTCACCTGAAAAACCTTTTTCCATTCCTTCACCATCAGTCTGTGTGAGTCCTTTGTTCTGAGGTGGGTCTCCTGTAGACAGCATATATATGGGTCATGTTTTCTTATCCACTCAGCTACCCTATGTCTTTTGATTGGTGCATTTAATTCATTTACATTTAAGGTTATTATTGATAGGTGTTTGTTTGTTGCCATTTTTATACTTTATGCCTGTGTTCCTTCTTCCCTTTCTTTTTCTTCATTTTACAGCAGTCCCTTTAGCATTTCTTGCATTGCCAGTTTGGTCCTTTTTTGTCTGTGAAGCTCCTTATTTCACCCTCAGCTTTGATTGATAGCCTTGCTGGGTAAAGTATTCTTGGATTTAGACCCTTGTTTTGCATCACTTTTTATATTTCATTGCATTCCCTTCCAGCCTGATGTGTTTCTGTTGAGAAATCAGTCGATAGTCTGATGATAGATCCCTTGTAGTAACTTTTTGTTTCTCTCTGGCAGTCAAGATTCTTACTTTGTCCTTGGTGTTTGCCAATTTAATTATAATGTGTCTTGGTTTCAGTCTTTTGGGATTCCTCTTGTTTGGGACTCTGTGAGCTTCTTGGACTTGTGAGAGTTTTTTCTTCCCAATATCAGGGAAGTTTTCTGTCATTATTTCTTTAAACAAGTTTTCTATTCCTTGCTCAGTTTCCTTTCCTTCTGGCACCCCTATTATGCAGATGCTGTTTCGTTTCATGTTATCCCAAAGTTCCCTAAGGCTCTCCTCCTGACTTTTTTTTAAGTTTTTTTTTCTAGATGCTGCTGTTCTTGGGTATTTTTTCCTACCTTGTCTTCTAGCTCACTGATGTGGCCCTCTGCTTTTTCTAGTCGACTGATGATGCTTTATATTGAGTTTTATTGCAGTGATGTCATTTTTCATTTCATCTTGGTTCTTCTTCATTTCCTCTTGGTTCTTTCACATACTGTTGAATTTGTCTTCCATCCTTTTCAGTATCCTTATGACCATTGCTGTAAATTATTTCTCTGACATATTACTTGCCTCTATTTTGTTTACTTCCTTTTCCAGTGATTCCTCCTTCTCTTTCCTATGCAGGCTGTTTCTTTGTCTCCCCATGATCTCTCCTTTCAGGGTGTCTGTTTACATAGCTCTCTCTCTCCTGTGTTGACTTAAAGGCACAAAATACAACAGGACAGGCCACCAAACCCAAATACATATGCTATACTAATAACCCCAAATAAAGTTGACCACCAAAGAAAAGATAATGAAGGGTTAGAAAAGAGTGAAAAAATGATATTGAGGAAAGGAAAAAAATGTGAGAGAGAAAAGAGAAGAAAAAAATAATGGGAAAAATATATGTATATGAGGAGAAAACTCCAAAAAGACAACAAACAATCCAAAAAATGCAAACAACAAACATGCAGAGATGAATGCAAACAACAAACAACTAATCCCCAAAATGCTGACAACAAACACCCAAACAACAAACACCCAGATGAATCTGAGGAGGCAGATTATTTCCAG
>NW_005361652.1:1101770-1110259 GCF_000412655.1 Myotis brandtii | reverse complement strand
GACTGCTTTCACTGTGTCCCATAGATTTTGGATTGTTGTGTTTTCATTGCCATTTGTTTCCAGGATGCTTTTTACTTCTTCTTTGATCTCTCTGGTAACCCAGTCATTGTTTAATAGCATGCTATTTAGCCTCCAAGTATTCAATTTTTTTCAATGTTTTTATTTTAGTTGATTTCTAATTTTATGCCATTGTGATCTGAGAAGATGCTTGTTATGATTTCTATTCTCTTGAATTTGAAGAGACTTTGCCTGTGTCCCAATATGTGGTCTATTTTTGAAAATGTCCGATGTGCACTTGAGAAAAAAATATATTCTGTGGCTTTGGGGTGGAATGTTGTGAAGATGTCAATTAAGTCCATCTGATCTAGGGAGTTATTTAGGATTGCTGTTTCTCTGCTGATTTTTTGTTCAGAGGATTTGTCCAGTGGTGTTAGTGGGGTATGAAAGTCCCCTACTATTACTGTATTGCTGTCAATCTCTCCCTTGATATCCCCTAATATGACTGTATTGCTGTCAATCTCTCCCTTGATATCCTCCAGAAGGTGTTTTTTATGTATTTGGGTGCTCCTGTGTTGGATGCATATATGTTTACCAGCATTATATCTTCTTGTTGAATTGCTCCCTTTAGTATTACGAAGTGGCCTTCCTTTTCTCTTGTTATGGCCTTCACTTTGAGGTCTAATTTGTCAGATATAAGTATTGCTACCACAGCTTTTGTCATTTCCATTCACCTGAAAAACCTTTTTCCATTCCTTCACCATCAGTCTGTGTGAGTCCTTTGTTCTGAGGTGGGTCTCCTGTAGACAGCATATATATGGGTCATGTTTTCTTATCCACTCAGCTACCCTATGTCTTTTGATTGGTGCATTTAATTCATTTACATTTAAGGTTATTATTGATAGGTGTTTGTTTGTTGCCATTTTTATACTTTATGCCTGTGTTCCTTCTTCCCTTTCTTTTTCTTCATTTTACAGCAGTCCCTTTAGCATTTCTTGCATTGCCAGTTTGGTCCTTTTTTGTCTGTGAAGCTCCTTATTTCACCCTCAGCTTTGATTGATAGCCTTGCTGGGTAAAGTATTCTTGGATTTAGACCCTTGTTTTGCATCACTTTTTATATTTCATTGCATTCCCTTCCAGCCTGATGTGTTTCTGTTGAGAAATCAGTCGATAGTCTGATGATAGATCCCTTGTAGTAACTTTTTGTTTCTCTCTGGCAGTCAAGATTCTTACTTTGTCCTTGGTGTTTGCCAATTTAATTATAATGTGTCTTGGTTTCAGTCTTTTGGGATTCCTCTTGTTTGGGACTCTGTGAGCTTCTTGGACTTGTGAGAGTTTTTTCTTCCCAATATCAGGGAAGTTTTCTGTCATTATTTCTTTAAACAAGTTTTCTATTCCTTGCTCAGTTTCCTTTCCTTCTGGCACCCCTATTATGCAGATGCTGTTTCGTTTCATGTTATCCCAAAGTTCCCTAAGGCTCTCCTCCTGACTTTTTTTTAAGTTTTTTTTTCTAGATGCTGCTGTTCTTGGGTATTTTTTCCTACCTTGTCTTCTAGCTCACTGATGTGGCCCTCTGCTTTTTCTAGTCGACTGATGATGCTTTATATTGAGTTTTATTGCAGTGATGTCATTTTTCATTTCATCTTGGTTCTTCTTCATTTCCTCTTGGTTCTTTCACATACTGTTGAATTTGTCTTCCATCCTTTTCAGTATCCTTATGACCATTGCTGTAAATTATTTCTCTGACATATTACTTGCCTCTATTTTGTTTACTTCCTTTTCCAGTGATTCCTCCTTCTCTTTCCTATGCAGGCTGTTTCTTTGTCTCCCCATGATCTCTCCTTTCAGGGTGTCTGTTTACATAGCTCTCTCTCTCCTGTGTTGACTTAAAGGCACAAAATACAACAGGACAGGCCACCAAACCCAAATACATATGCTATACTAATAACCCCAAATAAAGTTGACCACCAAAGAAAAGATAATGAAGGGTTAGAAAAGAGTGAAAAAATGATATTGAGGAAAGGAAAAAAATGTGAGAGAGAAAAGAGAAGAAAAAAATAATGGGAAAAATATATGTATATGAGGAGAAAACTCCAAAAAGACAACAAACAATCCAAAAAATGCAAACAACAAACATGCAGAGATGAATGCAAACAACAAACAACTAATCCCCAAAATGCTGACAACAAACACCCAAACAACAAACACCCAGATGAATCTGAGGAGGCAGAGCTTATTTCCAGAAGGTAGGTCAAGGAATTGAATGAATGGAGTAATATCCACAATTTAATATAGAGGAGATAGAAAGAGAATGAGTGTATAAGAGGAAAAGTAAAAAACAAAATAATATAAATTTCCCCCTTTCTTTAATTGGTCTATCTATGTATTTGTCTATTATTGGAAAAGGACAATATAGAGTAGATAGGCCTGATTTGGTTATTGGAATTAATTAAGTTATTAGTATAAGAAGAGAACAAATGAGGAGAGAAAAAACAGAAGCAAGATAAAAAGCAAACTAACAATCAAACAAACAACAACAAGAATACAGAAAGAAATAAAAAGGAAAAAAAAAAGGAGAAAAAGAAAAAAATTTGGATAGTGAAGAAAGAGAAGAGAGAAGCGTGCATGGACTTGGAGCAGGAGAGAGGAAATTAGATGTATGAGTAAGATCAATTTTTAACACGGAGTAAAAGGAAAGGATAGAGAAAAAGTAAAGCAAGAACAGGGTAATACAAACAGGATGAAAAAGGGGAAAAATGAGGAAGAGCGTGTTGGCATAAAGGAAAAATTGAGATAGAGTAAAACAATGCTAAAAGAAGAAGAAAAATAGAATGTAGAACAGTTATCCCAAAATAAAATAAATAAAAAAATAAAATTTTACAAAAGGTAAAATAGTAGTAGTAATAATAATAATTAAAAATATAATAATAAAAAAGTAAAATCAAGAGAGAAAAAAACAAAATTTAGTTTCTTAAGTAAAAGATCAAAAAATAAAAAAGTGAATTAGTGAAGGTCCTTCATTTCCTCTACTTTTCTGCTTGGCACGTCTGTTTCCTTTCAGGTAGTCAGCACAGTGTTGATGTTACCTGTGATCCACCACTCCTCTGTGTCATAAGCAACAACTTTGTTTTCAAGTAGACAGGATCTCTCTGCTCACTTTGTTTCTCAGCCTGCCTTCAGTTGTATTTACACAAGAGTCAATTTCTGACACAACCCCTAGGTGGCAGTGTTTCTGTATTATCCAGGAGGGCTAAAAGGCCCCTCTACCCAGTATTTAGATTCTTCTTTCCCTGCCACACTTAATACTGGGTTGGAGGGACTGACTGCCCCAGAGCTGGTTTCCTGCTTGTCTCTCCTTATTCTGATCCCCAGTTTCCACAAAAACAACTTTCCCCTGTAGTCTCGGAGAGTGCTTTTAATTGGGAGATCCTATGTACTGGACTTGGCAAACAAAGCAAATTTAAAGCAAGGAAGTAAAAAGAAAAAAAGACAAAGGAACTGCGCCAACTCATGTCTTTTTCCCCTGGCATTGTGCGGCTGGTATAGAACTTCAGGCTGCCTTTCTGGGCACAGATTCTCACAACTGTGGGCTTATATCTAGCATCCCCCTCTGCCAGCAGCCCTTTGGGCCCCCTTTCACTTTCAAGGGCTACACTGACCCCAACAGCTGTGGGTTTGGTGGAGCTCAGTCTCCCTCTGAGTTTCTAGATCCCACTGTGTGTGTTTCTCTCTCCAGCCTGGATCCCAGATTTCACCTTTCTATAGGCGATGTCTGACCTTTCAGTCCACAGATTGCCTCACCAGCTGTTTAATTCACCAATTCCAGATGGATGTTATTTGATTCAGCTGTTCCTTCTATCTACTCTGTGGGAAGGCACAGGACCCTTCCACGTATTTGGCGCTGCTTAGTCTCCCCCTGAACAGACTTTTTAGGCACTGGTGGCCAGGGAGGCTGGAGTCTTGATGTTCATGGGTTTGCAGCTGAAGCAGCTGGTCCCTGTGCATTGTGGTTGTAGGGTCCCGGGAGGTATCCAAGGTTTCCCAGGTTGAAGATAAGGCTGGGCTTCTGATCACTGTCATTCTCCCCTTCAAGATGGCACAGTCTCTGCAGCAGAGCCAGCTGCTCTGGGGGAGATTTTAGCAGTAGTACAGGCTGCCCGGCCAGGGGAGCCTGGTCTGCCAGTCCCCAACAGTCCTGTGGAATATAGCTGTCCCTCACTCACAAATACAGACACTGCCTGCACGTCCACGCACTTTCCTTTTGTTCTCTTACTCACACACTATTTTGCAGCCTGCCATCCCATCAGCAGCCATCTTGGATCTTTTCAAAGATATTATTAATAAAATTTCTACATATACCAGTATAACGCGTAAAGCTCTAAAAAGTGCTTCTATGCTCAATTTGCCATTTGATTCGCAAAACATCATTGTGAGGTAGCTAGAGACACAATTATTTAAATTGACATATATTGTGTCTCTAGTTCATTTCCCTAAATTGACAGATGATAAAACTAAGGTCAAGAAATTACAAGGAAGGCACCAAGAGCAATTGAAGAAACCAATTTAAGACACCAATTTAGGATTATGATTATTGCTGTTGTCTTTTTGAAAGAATTAAATTAGAAGTTTTCTACATTTCATTCCAGATTGAAACCAATAATTTATGACAACATTATGTTCCCTTCTTTTGGGTGACCAGAGAAAAATGGAAAGTATTGAAACTTGATTGGAATGATGAAAGAAATGTATCAGTAATAATTTTCTAAAATGTGATATTTCTTAAATCACTTTTTATGCATTTTTTACAAAAACAGTATTTTCAGAATAAGAATGAAATAGTGTTTTATTTCTCTATAATTTTAAGAATTATTTACACTTGAGGTCTTGGTTTAGTGCAGATGAATACAAGAGAAAGTAGTTCACTATTTACTCAGAGATCATCGAAAAAACCCTGCTCTTTTTAATGTGTACCATAGTTACCTTTTTAAAAAATATGTATTTTATTGATTTTTTACAGAGAGGAAGGAAGAGGGATAGAGAGCTAGAAACATCGATGAGAGAGAAACATCAATCAGCTGTCTCCTACACACCTCCCACTGGAGATGTGCCCACAACCAAGGTACATGCCCTTGACTGGAATCTAACCTGGGACCCTTCAGTCTGTAGGCCGACACTCTATCCACTGAGCCAAACCGGTCAGGGCCATAGTTACCTTTAAAGCTATATCTCTCTTTCTTTATTCCTTTCTTGGAAGCTATATGTGAATTTGGTAATATTTATTACAACTCCTGTTTTTAGCACTTCTGCAACTCTTTGTTCTGACTGAATTCATTTCAACTTTGAATTTTCATTTCTAAGCAAATTTAATACTAGTAATGTTAAAATGTCCAAATTTGTTTTCTCTCTCTCTCTCTCTCTCTCTCTCTCTCTCTCTCTCTCCCCCTTTGATCTTTCTCAGTTTTTACCATTGTTGATGTTTGATATATATATATATATACCTTTTTTTCTTTAAATAATTGTGTCTCTACTGGCATGAGCCTTGCCGAGGTGAAACTGGGGAACAGTTCACAGTTCCTATAACCCAGGGTGCTGCCAAATCCGGACACTGCAGTTTTGTGGGCAACAGCAGAATTTAAAGGACCAAAATTTTTGGACTCAAAGGGTAATTCTGGATACTAAGGCCTCAAGGAAATCCAAGGGCCTTGATCATTGTACCCTGGGCATGTCAATCCTCGCCTCTCAGCAAATGACCTTCGAGCTCACAATGCAAGCAGCAGATCTTTGTTGACCCTTCTATGCTCCCATCTCAGGCCCTTCTGAATCTTATCTGCTTTGTCCATAACCACCCCAGTAACCCCTTTGGTAGACGGATTCAGGATCTGGTACACTCCCCTTGTGAGCTGCATCTGTTATAATGACCTTACCCTTATCCGGCCCCAGGCAAGCCATGTGGTAGTCAGGTGATGCTCCCCTAAGCAGTTTCACAGAGAGGGACCCCCCCCACACACACACACACACCTTACGAGGCAGGACTGGACAGAGGGTGCTGAGACTCAGGAAAATGAGGACCAGGGGAGGCAGCTGAGGTTTGGGGGGCGAGGACCTAACCGATGCCTCAGAGTCCTCAGAGCCTACGGCCTGTGCACCTGACCAGGCCAAGTCCTCAGGCCCTTACAGCATTCCCTGTTAGAGCATCCATCTCAAAGGCAGGCCTTGCTCACCACTTGCCTTTAGCTGTTAAGGGTCAAAGCTCTCAAAAACCTTCAGATGGAATATGCAGGAGTAGAAGCCCAATTCTATAAAGACCTTTATGACCTTGAGAACAGATGTACTGCTTTCTACCAACCTCTGTTGAGAGATCTGAGATCATTGGTGCAGTTTAGGAGCCTGAGGAAGATGAATGTCAGTGGGAAGTAGGTGTTCAGGAAGGATCTTGGGAAGAAATGGAAAGAGAGCCAGAAGAAAAAGGGCAAATAAATGGCACAACTCAATTTGGTTGTTGGCTTTTTAAAAAATTATAGCATTTTATTTTTTATATATTTTTTAAGCTTTATTGTTGAAAGTATTATATAGGTCCTCCTTTTCCCCCCATTAATCTCTTCCAGCCTGCTCCCACAGCCCCAGGCCCTAAACACCCCATTGTCTGTGTCCATGGGTTATGCATATATGCATACAAGTTAATTGATTGATCTCTTCCCACCCACCCTCCCCTGCCTTCACTCTGAGGTTCAACAGTCTGTTCATGATTCTATGTCTCTAGGTCTTTTTCTTTTTTTTCCTCTGAAATTCTTTTTTGTTGTTGTTGTCCGTGCAGACATTTCTTTTCTTTTTATTATTTTAAATTATTTATTGTTAAAAGTATTACATATGTCTCCTCTTTCCCCCATTGACCTCTCCCCAGCCGTTCCCCACCCACAACCCATTTCCCTGCTCTCCTACAACCTGTGTCCTTTGGTTAGGATTATTTGCATGCACACATGTCCTTTAGTTATTCTTTTACCTGGCCTCCCACCCTCTCCTACCTTCCCTCCAAGGCTCAAAGGTCTGTTCGATGCTTCTTTTTCTCTGGATCTATTTTAGTTCATCAGTTTGTGTTGTTAATTATATTCCACAAATGAGTGAGATCATGTGACATTTATCTTTCACTTATTAAATATAGTAATTTTTGGATTGAGTCTTTAGGATTTTCTATGGAAAATATTATGTCATCTGCGAATAATGACAGTTTTACTTCTTTTCCAATTTGGATACCTTTTATTTCTTCTTGTCTGATTGCTAAGGCTAGCAATTCCAATACAATGTGGAATAGGATTGGTAAAAGTGGGCATCCTGTCTTTTTCCTGTTCTTAGGGGAACTTGTTTTAGTTTTTGACAATTGAGTATGATGTTGGCTATAGGTTTGTCATATAAGGCTTTTATTATGTTGAGGTATGATCCATTAATTCCCACTTTGCTGATAGTTTTTATCAAGAAAGCTGTTGGATTTTGTCAAATGCTTTCTCTGCATCAATTGATATGGTCATAAGGTTTTTATCTTTCAATTTGTTTATGTGCTGTACCACATTTATTTATTTGGGGATATTGTAACAGCCTTGCATCCCTGAATTAAATCCCACTTGGTCATGGTGTATGATCTTTTTACTGTATTATTGGATGTGATTTGCTAATATTTTGTTGAGGATGTTAGCATCTATGTTCTTCAGGGTTATTGGCCTGTATTTCTCTTTCTTTGTGTTGTCTTTTTCTGGTTTTGGGATTAGGGTAATGCTGGCTTCATAGAAAGAGCTTGTAAGTGTGCCTTCCCCTTTAATTTTTTGGAATAGTCTGAGGAGGATTGGTGTTACTTCTTCTTTGAATGTTTGGTAAAACTCCCCTGTGAAGCCCTCCAGACCAGGGTTTTTGTGTGCTGGAAGTTTATTGATTACTGCTTCAATTTCATCGGTAGTTATTAGCCTATTCAAATTTTTTATTCTTCCTGATTGAGTTTTAGAAGATTGTATTTTTCTAAGAATATGTCCATTTCATCTAGGTTGTCCAGTTTGTTGGAGTAGAGTTGTTCATAGTATTTTTTTTTTTTTACAATTCTTTGTATTTCAGTGGGGTCAGTTGATACTTCACCTATTTCATTTCTGATTTTGTTTATTTGGATCGTTTCGCTTTGTTTCATGGTTAGCCTGGCTAGAGGCTCATTAATGTGGTTAATCCTTTCAAAGAATCAGCTCTTGGTTTCATTGATCTTTTATCTTGTGTGTGTGTGTGTGTGTGTGTGTGTGTGTGTGTGTGTGTTTTCTCTATGTCATTTATTTCTACTCTGATCTTTATTATTTCACTAGAGGCCTGGTACACAAAAATTTGTGCACTCAGGGGGTCCCTCAACCCAGCCTGTGTCCTCTCGCAGTCTGGGACCCCTCGGGTAATGACCACCTGCTGGCTTAGGCCTGCTCCCCGGGGGATTGGGTGTAAGCTGGCAGTCAGACATCCCTCTGGCAGCC
>NW_005361652.1:1079891-1100672 GCF_000412655.1 Myotis brandtii | reverse complement strand
TTTGAGTGGAGCTCAGAGCCAGCCGCGGCAGGCGGGAAGCTTGGTTTCCTCCATCATTGGGGCAACCAAGCCTCCTGCTCGCTCCAGTTCCGTGGCTGCCGGCCGCTCATCTTGGTTGGGTTAATTTGCATATGGCCGCTCTGATTGGCTGGTGGGTGTGGCTTAAGGCGTAGCAAAGGTACGGTCAATTTGCATGTTTGTCTTTTATTCGTGTAGATTCCTTCTACTTACTATGGGCTTTTATTGTTGCTCTCTTTCTAGTTCTTTAAGTGGTAGGGTTAGATATTGTTTTACCAGTTTTTCTTGTTTCTTCAGATAGGCCTGTATTGCTATAAACTTCCCCCTCAGGACTGCTTTCATTGTGTCCCATAGATTTTGCATTGTTGTCTTTTCATTTTCATTTGTTTCCAAAATGTTTTTTATTTTGTCTCTGATCTCTTTGGTAATCCATTCATTGTTTAATTGCATGCTATTTAGCATCCAAGTGTTTGATAGTTTTTTATTGTTTTTATTGTTGTTGATTGCTAATTTTATGCCATTGAAATCTGAGAAGATGCTTATTCTAATTTCAATATTCTTGAACTTGTAGAGACTTAGCCTGTGCTCTAATATGTGGTCTATCTTTAAAAATGGTCCATGTGCTCTTGAGAAGAATGTATATTCCCTTGCTTTGGGGTGAAATGTTTTAAAGATGTCAATTAAGTCCATCTAATCTAGTGAGTCATTTAGGCTTGCTGTTTTTTTGCTGATTTTTTGTCTAGAGGATTTATCCAGTGATTTCAATGGGGTATTAAGGTCCCCTACTATGATTTTATTGCTGTTGATCTCTCCCTTGATATCTTCCAGAAGTTTTTATGTATTTGGATGCTCCTGTATTGGGTGCATGTATATTTACTAGAATTATAATCCTCTTGTTGCATCAATCCCTTTAGTATTATGAAGTGGCCTTCCTTATCTCTTGTTATGGCCTTCACTTTGAAGTTTATTTTGTCCGATATAAGTATTGTGGGGCATGCAGGAGGCAGCTGACCAATGATTCTCTCATCATTGATGTTTCTATCTATGTCTCCCTCTCCCTTGCTCTCTGAAATTAATAAATATATTTTTTTAAAAAGTAAGAAGTACAAGTTCTTAGGCTCTACTTCAGAGCTATTGACTCAGAAATCTCAACACTGGCCCCTGGCCTATGTGGCTCATTGGTTAGAGCAGCAGTTCTCAACCTGTGGGTCGCGACCCCTTTGGGGGTCGAACAACCCTTTCACAGGGGTCACCTAAGACCATCGGAAAACACATATATAATTACATATTGTTTTTGTGATTAACCACTATGCTTTAATTATGTTCAATTTGTAACATTGAAAATACATCCTGCATATCAGATATTTACATTATGATTCATAACAGTAGCAAAATTACAGTTATGACGTAGCAACGAAAATAATTTTATGGTTGGGCGTCACCACAACATGAGGAACTGTATTAAAGGGTCGCGGCATTAGGAAGGTTGAGAACCACTGGGTAAGAGCATCAGCCGACTTACCAAGGGTCTTGGGTTTGATTCCCAGTCAAGGGTTTATATCTGGGTTGCAGGTTTGATCCCCAGCCCTGGTTGGAGTGCATGCAGAAGGCAACCAATCAACCTCTCACATCAATGTTTCTCTCTCTCTTTTTTTCTCCTTCCCTCCCTCCCTCTATCCCTTCCACTCTCTCTAAAATTCAATGGAAAAATTATCCTTGGTAAAGGATTAACCAAAAAAAATTCTGATGCTGGGCCAGCAATCATAGTTTTACAAGTCCTTCAGTTGATTCTGAATCTCAATAAAGTTTGAGAACCACTTGTTTAAAGCAATGAGGTGAAACTTTGAGCTTTATTTGTGGTAGAATTAGCATTAATTCATTGACTTGAGATTGATTCAGTTAAACTGATCAAGACAGTAGGAACTGGACTGGGACTGGAAATGAGACTAGAATTCTCAAGAGCTTGAGACAAAGGGAAAGACCTCCTTGAGTGGCAAACTTTGGGTGGTAGCAGTGTAAAAAATGGATAAAGGAACAAGCTTTTTCCAGAAGGATGCAAATGGCACCATGCATGTGAATTAAAAAAAAACAATCATGCAAATCAATCATATATTGATTATGGATACATATTTATGTAGTAAAATAAATGGAGCAATGTATGCATATATAACATGCAGAAAGGCATGTAGAGGAAAGATAAAGGCCTTCTCTAGCATAGTGGTTATGTCTTGTGCAGAGGCAGAGAGGAGAATTCAATTGCAGAGAGGCCCTCTTAGTTTTCTACCTCTGGTGTAACAAAGTAACAGCAAGATGATGGCTTAAAACAATAAAAATGTATACCCTTAAAGTTCTGGAGGCTAATTCTGACAGTTTTAGAGGTCTGGAGTTCTGACTTCAGAAAGAAGTCAAGCTTATAATAGCCACTCTCCCTCTGAAGGTCTAGGGAGAATACTCCTTGCCTCTTTCAGATGCTGGTGGCTCCAGGAATTCTTGGTTTGTGGCACCATAATGCAAATCTCAGCTTCCATTTTCATATAACCTTCCCTGTGTCTGTGTATTAATTCTTCCTTTCCTTTTTTTTGTAATTACAACAGTCATTGTCACCCTAAATCCAGGATGATTTCATCTTCCATTCTTTAGACTAATATACGCAAAGTACCTGTTTCCAAATAAGGTCACATTTATAGGTACAAGAGATTAGGATTTGAAAATTTATTTTTTGGAAGATGTGACTTAATCCACTATAGATACACAGTGGGGCTCAAATGTATTTGTAATGTTTTATTCCTTTAGTTGGGTGGTGGGTACATGGATATATTATTCTTTGTACTATAAGGTGTTTGTGTAGGCCTGAAACATTTCCCAATTTAAAATGACAAGAAAAAGAGAGAAAAAGGGTCTAATACCTGGAAGCTATTTAAGGAAAATGAAGTCATGGTTTACCAGAGTAGAAGATCAGAGAACAGTAAAGACCAGGGATTTCAAAGTAGAAGACTATTTCTACATTTAGGTAAGGCTGCCTAGGTACTCTCAGTCTAGCTCATATTAATACCTCTTTCTTTCATGTTCTATGGTAGCACATCTCATTTTCTAACTAATATTACAATTATTTACACATGTGTATCTTCACCAGTTTGGGCACTCCACAGATTGTGATATTATGAATAATTACAACCTTAAAAGGTTTTATTTCTCCTTATTTCCCAAAGCATCAAGCACTCTGTTTCCCCCCTTTATAGGTGCTCAATTGATATCCATTTAAATGAAGTAAATACAATGCATCTATAATCCTTTTTTCTCACCAGTGTTAGCATTTTAAAATGTGTTTTCATGTAGTAGTCCTTATGGCTGGAACCACATGGTGAGACAGAAGGTAGAGGGACCTTAATTACCATTTTTTATATAGAAGGGCAAGGTAAGTAGACAGCTATTCATGTAGTGCCATTTGAAGGCCCTCAATTATTTTCTGATTGGTTACTGTTTTATGCTGTACCAATTGTTAAATATAGCATTTTTCTCACACCCTATCAAGAGGGGTTCTTATCCTGAACTCCATGCTTGGAGACTGTCTTTGGCTCCTTTTCTTTTATGCCCTTCCCACGGGGTCAAGAACCCAGTCTGTGGGGCCAGAGGGATATGTGCACACACATTATGTTCAGAGTCCTAGCCCCCTCCAGATCATCCTTGAGATCCTGGAATGCCTGAACTCTTTATCCAAATACCCCCAAATAAACTTCCATCACCAGCATGGTCTCCATTGGGTGTATTTTTACTCTGCTGGTGGTTATGGGGTGGTTGTACCTGAGAAACAGGTTATGAATGGGCTGGAGTACCCACATGCACACATATGAGCCTCCAAAGGTGAAGGACAGAATTCAGGGTTGGAAGAAGAGGACTGGCTAGTACCTAAGGCCTAATCTGGGGCCATGAGCTAGGAGGAGTGGTGGTAGTTCTTTTCACACTGAAGACACAAAAGATAGGACAGTCTAGGGATTTTAACTTACACCTGACCTATTAGGTCATTTAAAGATACATTTGTCATGAAAAGAAATGTAACATATTTTAACAATTTATTGGTTGACTTAAACATTTCAAATAATTAGTAACATGGCATGTAGGCTCCCAATTGAAGTCCTGCCTTAAACATTGCAAATTTAATCATTGTTACAGGTTATTCTTTTTTATTTTTTTAATATATTTGTATTGATTTTAGAGAGGAAGGGAGGAGAGAGAGAGATAGAAACATCAATGATGAGAGAGAATCATTGATTGGCTATCTCCTGCACACCCACTCACTGGGGATCCAGCCTGAAAACTTGGTATGTGCCCTGACTGGAAATTGAACAGTGACCTACTGGTTCATCGGTTGACGCTCAACCACTGAGCCATGCCAGCCGGGCCAGCTGATTCTTTTTTAATTTGTGGTTTAATTCTTCCCCCATGAGCCCTCAGGCTTTCTCTCTGGTGTTTTATGCTGCTTAAGGTAACCACATGACTAGGCAGAGAAATCATATGGGCACATGGTTGTCCACTTGTCCCACTACCAGAGTATTACTAATACTTTAAATATGTAGCTCAAGGAATACCTCTGACTGTTCCAAGCAAATGAACTACCTAGGTCCGTTTTGTTGCTACCACTGATGTCTAACAGATATTGAAACATATTCCATCTATGGAATGCTATTCCTATATCAGTGACAGATTATGGCCACATAACAGTAGTTCTTGAGTCCAAGATCCTCCACAATGTGTATAATTGGGACACTTACATCCAGATAATGACAAGCTGTTCATGGTAAAGGAGACCTAATCGTGTGCTAATAAACATGGCATTCAGTGGCCATCTCATACCCTTTTTATTCATATGCTGCTGGCATTTTTAAAAAATACAATGGGTTTTTAAATAATTGATTAATAAAATTACTAGATGCTCCACTTCTGGCATGATAGCATGGGGTGATCTGTGGATCTGCTCCTCAGTAAAACTGGCAAAAAATATTTTGAAAAATTCCAACCATTTAATTTATCTGGAAATTGTTGTAAGGACATAGAACATGTGAAGAAACACTTATTCATGAAAATCTACTAACATTAGGTAAGGATAGTGGGAATCTGTGTCATTTTAACTAAGATCTGTATCCTCCCTCCTTGCTCCTATGTCAGCAAGAGTGAAACTCCACTCCAGATTAATGCAGCCAAGGAAACAGGACTCCTTTTTCTCCCAGCTCCCAGAGTGATCTTTTCAGAAGGGGAAGCTTTTCAACACTTCTCATATTCCTCCAGTTACCTTTTGCTGATACTAAGTTCAAGGTGGTTATACTCCAGAGGTGGGACTCTCATCTTCCATGTCATCCCCACTCATGAGACTACCTTGGATTCAGCACAGCTAAGAATATTGGGGCCAAAATTTGGTAAAAGGCTCCACACTGGTAGAGTCAAGCCAAGAAGACCTGAAACTACTGTCCCCTTTCATTGAATGTCAAGTTCCTAAGGCAAGATTATCACTCTGTGAAAAGTTCAGCATTGTTCCCATTCCCAGGTCCAGACCCATAGTTCAGAGATGTTTCCCAGGAGAAGAAGCAGGCAATTAAACAGAGAATTCTGCACTCTTCCCACAAGAAGTTAATCAATTTGAAACAGAAAATGAAGAAGTAGAAGCCTTTCACCCTCTAAAAAGTAATGATCAAGTGGGATTTATTCCAGAGATGCAAGGTTGGTACAATATCCACAAATCAATAAATGTGATACAATACATAAAATGAAGGATAAAAATCACATGATCATATCAATAGATTAAAAAAAACATTGGATAAAATTCAGCACCTGTTTATGATAACAACTCTCAGCAAAGTGGGAATAGAGGGAACATACCTCAATGTAATAAAGGCCATATATGATAAACCTATAGGCAATATCACTCTCAATGGGAAAAAACTAAAACCATTTCCCCTAAGAACAGGAACAAGACAGGGTTGTCTGTTTTCACCACTCTTATTCAGCATGGTACTGGAAGTCTTAGCCACAGAAATCAGACAAAAATAACATAAAAGGCATCCAAACTGGAAAGGAGAAAGTGAAACTGTCTTTATTTGCAGATGACATGATACTGTATGTAGACAGCCCTTAAGATTCCACAAAAAAACTACTAGGATGTGTAAAATAATTCAGTAAGGTAGCAGGATACAAAATAAATATACAGAAATCAATTGCATTTTTTACACAATAATGAACTGTCAGAAAGGGAAACTAAGGAAACAATCCCATTTAAAATTGCTTCAAAAATAAAATACTTAGGAATAAATGTAACCAAGAAGTCCAAATTTAATTGGAACAGTTTATTGAGGAATTTATGCCCTAACCAACAATTAGTGAAGACTAATTAATAAGTGAGTGTGTTCAAGGAAAGTGACAATCAAAGGCAGTCTTACTAAAAATACTGTCATGCTAGGGCAACTGTAGGCATTTCCAAACCCGTGGTTGGTTCCCTGAGAAGGAATATCAGAAATTTCATGCTTTGAGATAGGGGGAATAGACTTCAGCAAAATAATCCAACCAGTCACTAAACAAATGAAAAAGGAAACAACAATAACAAGCATGATGCGGAGGACTGGTACCCAGATTTGCTACAACATATTATCTAAAATGTGTAGTTTTCCGCACAAAAATATTATGAGACATGCAAAGAAACAGGAAAATGTGACCTGGTTTTTATTTATTCCTATTCCAAATTGATGAGAAAAGAGATTTTCCACCCTTTATAGTATGTGATAGTCAAACACAACACTTGACACCAGACAGATGAAATAACACTGAAGTTTATTATTTAAATATAAAGACCTCACAGAGGGCATGGCAGTCCATGCAGGGCAACATGAGGGTTGTACTTGGGAACATAGTAAATAAGCAAGAGCTTTGGGAGGCAGGCTTTGTAGTAATAATAGGTTGAGGTAACCCTTAGTTCCTATGTGAGGAGATTGGTTTGTTTGAACAATTTTGCAGCCCGGCAAGGAAGTGAAACCCATTAGTCTGAGGACTGGGTGGAGTCAGCTGGACTGGTTCTTAAAGAAAGTACCTGGTTGGGTAGGCTTTACCCCTGGCTGGGAGGCATATTAGGCAAGAACAGAGGGACTCATAACTAGGCTTTTGAGGCCATATGAGGCTCAAAGATGTCAGGGCAGCACATGAACTTTGCAGCTTTACAATACATGCCCATAGACTGGGGAAAAGTGGTGAAAAGAAACTGCCTGGCTTTTCATGTGAGGCTATTTGTACAGTAGAACAGTCAGTAGGTGAGAAATTGTGATTGGCTGAAAAAGCTGGTTCTGATGTTGCTATGGGCTAAGCAGGAAAAACCACCTACATTGAGTAGTGAAGACCATTGCCAGAACCTTGCAGTACTTTTCCGTCATTACAGTTTTACATGAGGCACCCATAACAGATGAGGCTGAGAACAAAGTAAGCTTCTTAATCAATCAAATTCAAACACAATGTCCTGCTAGAGCAAAGAGGAAATATTGTTTAGTGATAAATGGCTTTTGGGAAGAGAAAATCTACTAAAGAATGAAACTAGCTTATTGACTTAAATGTATAATATCCTTAAAGGGAGCACATTCAAAGGAAATAAAAGCTGTCAAAACAAAGTAGAATTGGATGTGATATGGATAATAATTTGACCACATCAACACCAAGAGCAGGAGAAAAGCCTAACAAATATCTCAAAAGCTAGTAGTTAGGAAATGACATATCAACACATAAAACAAAATAGAAAGTTAGAAGATAATTTTTCCTCTAAAAGTCCCCTGAAAACTACATTGTTGGGTCCATATTCTCCTGTCTTCAACTTTTTTTCACCATTGAATAAACATGACACATTAGTATCAGACTCTCCAGGACAGACTATGGAAACTAAAGAGATAGTAAATCCACTTGATATGGAACAAGTAGGTATGAGATCATTACCCAAATTACTGAATCAACTAACAGAGCAGTTTATTCAAATTGAGTGGTTCAAGTGAGGCTATCTATAATAATAAAAGGGTAATATGCTAATTATACTGGATGTCTTCCGGATGTCATTCAAGATGTCCTTCCTGACAAAGCTGGGGCTGGAAGGAAGCCAGTCAGATCCCGGATGCCTTCCGGCAGCCGAAGGAGGGAAACCCGCGTCCCGGGTGCCAGAGGGAAGCCAGCTCCAGCAGGCCAAGGAAGGAAGGCCTACTCTTGCATGAATTTTCATGCATCAGGCCTCTAGTCTATATATATAAAAGCCTAATATGCAAATTTCCCCCTCAGGAGTCCAACCAGCAGATGGGGAGTTCAATCACTTGCTATGACATGTGCTGAACACCAGGGGGTGGCATGGAATGAAGGAAGGCCCTAGCTGGCAGCTGGAAGCCAGCTGCTGGGGAAGGAAGGCCCTGGCCAGCAGTCGGAAGGCCCCAATTGGCCCTGGGGACCCTACCCATGTACAAATTTCATGCACTGGGCCTCTAGTTGATAAATAATAGTTTGAAGAAGCAAGAAAAAATTCATTGGGATATCCCATCCTTCAAGTACTGATAACTCTAGTTAATACTTATCCATCAGATCATGTATAGGTCACTTGTAAATAAGACTGAAAAATATTTGACCCCAATTATTTCATGACAATTGTTCTATTACTCACAGAACAATTAAATAAGTAATCTACTTTTTCATTATAACAAGAAACACATCAGAATTCTTTCTTCTTTTAGATCTGTATAAAACACTAGTGCATTGAGTCTAAATGAGATAGATAGAAGATGCAGCACTTATCTAGTCCTTTCTAAGATATCATTTGTCAGATTTATCTTAGAGTAAGACTGCAGTTCAGAAAATTCTTGAAAACAGTTTCTGAGATGTATGAGAGCATTCCTTTTACTGCTCCTAAAGATGATATATGCAGATAATTTAATGAACATAATAGAATCTAAAAACAAATCGTCAGGCACTGGACTTTCTGTGAACACAAGAAAACTATACAAAGGACTTTAATACCCTTGGAAGAGATCTGTCAAAAATTATAATAATTGACAACTCACCACAAGCTTTTGATGATCAGCTTTTTAATTAAATCCCTATAGAAAGTCAGTTTTAGAAAAAATGTCAATGAATTCCTAATATTGATTTCATTTCTGAAGAAGCTTGTAGAACTGAATAAAGATGTTCAACCTCACATCAGAGAAAGATTTTGCTTGCATCATTTTCTGGCCTCAGGTTACATATGAAGATTTGTAAAATCACTGAAAGAAGAGAGAATGCAGGGCCCTTTTAGACTGAGACAAAAATATCATCATCATTATTAAAAATGTTATATTTTGTACTCTATCTTGATTTTCTTATTTTTGGTAGCTAGTAATAATCAATTGTTATAGAAAGAAACTTTATCTGTCTTAGACTGACTACATAGAGTAAGTAGGCTAAAACAGAAGAATATTTAGAACTCCAGTGAAATTGTTTGTGTACAGGACATCTGTAAGTTATAAAGAATTATATTTCTACCACAAGTAGTTTTGACCTGCAGTCCCACAAGATTTTGTAATAAAAAAAAGATTAAAATGGGCTTGTATTTTTTGGCTGTTTGCTGTTCTAAGTGGGTTTAATACAACTTTGATGTTATTTTTAAGATTCTCATCTCAATATAAATTGCCAGTAAAATTTGTTTTTATTATCCTTTTTAAGGTTTATAACCATTTTACATTTTGTATCTGTATTAGGTTAAAATTTAATTATTTATTCCTTTTAAACGGAGAATTTCATAATTTCTAGGAAATAATCATTTTTAAATTTTTTATTGAACATTAAAATGCCATTCTCCTACTTTCTCTGCCTATTTGTTGCATATTTGTTTTAAAATAATCTCTACTTTCGGTCTATTTTAATTTCACTTAGAAATATATGCATTTATATTTTGTTTCCTTAATATTCTATTGTAGGTGTGATATTTTTTAAAATGAAGAGACTGTGTAGATAAGAATATATGAATAATACTCAAAAATTTAAAACATTAAGATGACAATTATTACAAATGATAATATCTTGCAATGACAAACAGAATTTTTTAAAAAAATATATTTTTATTGATTTCAGAAAGGAAGGGAGAGGAAGAGAGAGATAGAAACATCAATGATGAGAATCATTGATTGGGTGCCTCCCACCCACCCCCTACTGAGGATCAAACCCACAAGCCAAGTATGTGCACTGAGCAGGAATCTTAGTTCACAGGTTGATGCTCAACCACTGAGCCACACCAGCCTGGCAATGACACACAGATATAATGGGTAAAGGTATACCAAAGACTTCACTGTGCTCACAAATCTTTAAGGAGAATGAGTTTGGCCACTTTTTTTGCTTGATTTGCTTACTATCGCCTTTAGTTTTCTCTAGTAATGAAGTATTCAGCACAGTAACTCAATATTTGTAGTTATTTTGCATGGTCTTGTAGTACCTCTGTTATATCCTTGGTTATAATCAACTTAAAACTCTGGTAACCAATGCAATAGTATGCATCTATAAAAAAGAAGGAACTCTTACCCTTTGCAACAGCATGGATGGACCTGAAGATTATGATGCTAAGCAAAATAAGGCAGTCAGAAAAAGACAAGTACCAGAAAAAGACAAGTACCATATGACCTCACTAATATGTTGAATCTAATGAACAAAATAAGCTGATAAACAAAATAGAACCAGAGGCATGGATACATGAAATAGACTTATAAATGTCAGAGGGGATGAAGGTGGGAGGGGACTGGATAAAGGAAGGTGAAGGGATTAGCTAAAGAACATATAGGCATAGCCCAAGGACACAGACAATAGTGTGTTGAGAGCAAAGGGAAGGGTGTGGGGAAGTGAAAGATGGCAAAGGGAAGAAATATAGGGGACATCTGCAATAGTTTCAACAATAAAAATTTAAATAATAAAAATACTCTGTGTAATAATTCTGGTAACTAACAGTAGCTATACATAATTATGTGCCATAATAGACATTCAAGCCAACAATACAGTTAATATGCTGTCACAGTGGTTTACTATGCTATATGAAAGCAGTCTTTAAGGCTCAATTCACCAATAAATCTACCATAAAAGATTGATGTTTTTATAATAATATGTGATCTTCTTTTGGGAAGGCATTTTTATGGAAGGTATAAAATGTAAAAATTAGCGTGCTTTGCCTGTCAACTGCATTAACTTATCACAGGCCCAGACTGTTTTTGTGCAAAGAATGTCAAAGAATGATCCTTTTCTGTAAAGAAAACTTTAATATTTTCTATGCTTGCTAAGAAAGTACAGTATTGGAAATTAAATGCGAACATTGATAATTGAGAAGTTAATTCATTTTTATGTATATTACTTGTTTAGTAGTACAACTTGTGCAGTTTACATTCTAGATGCAGCTTAATTTTCAAATGAATCCTTAAAACAAGTAAAACATTTCACTTCGCAGTATCTATACTAATAAAAGCCTAGGTGGCCCTGGCGTCCTTGCTCGACACCCTTATGTCATCACAAGATGGCCACTACAAGATGGCCAGCACAAGATGGCCAGCAGGGGAGGGCAGTTGGAGATGAACAGGCCTGCAAGAGAGTGCCAAGATTCTTGTCCTAGCATTAAGAAGGGTTCAGCAATCTGGAGAATGCTGTGCGTAGATTACATAAGAGTCCAGAGACTAATAAAGAGTCTGGAGAAGAAATATAATTTTGAAAGGCATTTGGGGGTCAGAGGAGCTTAGCTAAAGGAGCTAAGTTCTAAGGTCTTAAAGTCTAAGGTCTTAGGTTCTCCTCGTCCCCAGGACCCCATGCTTTTTATTAACACAACTTGTGCTGAGGCAAGACAGAGATATACACTTCAAAGGGTATACAAAAACATTGTCAGAATGGGGGAATTAGCCTATGGCTGTTCAGGTGTTTGGCCAGTAGGAGGCAATAACATATAGATTAAGATGCCTTAAGGCAGCCAAGAAATCAATTTAATGTATCCTATTCAGGTTTGGGAAAATGCCTTTAGCCATTCCTAGATGCAGCCTGCTGTCATGCTGGAATTGGTCTCTGGCAGGGGAGGGCAGTTGAGGGGGACCAGGCCAGCAGGGGAGGGCTATTGGGGGTAATATCAGTCTGGCAAGGGAGGGCAGTTGGGGGCAATTGGGCCTGCAGGGGAGCAATTAGGGGGCAATCAGGCTGGCAGGAAGAAGTGGTTAGGGGCAATCAGGCAGGCAGGCAGGCAAGCAGTTAGGAGCCAGCAGTCCCAGATTGTGAGAGGTATGTCTGTCTGCCGGTTTAGGCCTGATCCCACAGTTGGACATCCCCCAAGGGGTCCCAGATTGGAGAGGGTGCCGGCTAGGCTGAGGAAAACCCCCGGCCTCTAGTCTATATTATAAAGGGCCTGTGGCTGTAACACCATAACGACCAACAACCAGGGACAGGGAACCATGGGGAACCAGGTGGGTGCATGGCAGCAGCCAGAGCAAAGCAGCTCCGGTGCCGAGTCCCTGGCGGTGGCAGCCGGAGAGAAGCAGCCAGGGTCCAGGGTGTCTGGTGGTGGTGGCCAGAGCAAAGCAGCCCAGGTCCCGGGTGGGTGCCAGGCAGCAGCCAGAGTGAAGCAACCCAGGTCCTGGGTGCCTGGTGGTGGTGGCCAGAGAGAAGCAGCCTGGGTCCCTGGTGCCTTGTAGCCAGCATGCTGGTGGGGCGACGGGTGGTTGGGTACTGTGAAGCAGGCGTGGCAAGACGCATGTGGGTGGCTGGGCCTGTGAGTGTGGCGGGATGGTGGGTGGGCGGGGCATTCACAGGTGGGAGGGGCCACACGATTTCACACACTGGGCTTCTAGTTTATTATAAAGCTATGAGGGGCCCGGTGCACAAAATTCATGCATGGGGGGTGGGAGTGGGTCCCTCAGCCCGACATGCAGCCTCTCCAATCTGGGAGCCCTCAGGGGAGCTCTCTCCAATCTGGGAGTTTCTGTCTGTCTTTGCAATCATATCAGCAAATTGTCTGAGACCCCAACCCAGTTTGGTTTGGTGCTCATAGAATAATAGAGGTCTTTTTTTTTTTCTTTGCTCCATTGGTGGAGATTTCCTAGAAGTTGCAGTATATCTTCCTTTTAATTTTCCTTGACACTCTGACTTTACTTATGTCTCTCACCTTTGCTTTCCCTCCATCCACCACCTGCAACAGTAACTTTCTCCAGGCTCACTTTGCTCTAGTGCAGCGGTTCTCAACCTGTGGGTATTGACCCCTTTGGGGGTCAAATGACCCTTTCACAGGGGTCACCTAAGACCATCGGAAAACACATATATAATTACATATTGTTTACAGTAGCAAAATTACAGTTATGAAGTAACAACAAAAATAATTTTATGGTTGGAGGTCACCACAACATGAGGAACTGTATTAAAGGGTCACAGCATTAGGAAGGTTGAGAACCACTACTCTAGTATCTAGGAGATCCCGCAACACATCTGCCACCAGAACTAAGATTCCCAGCATTCCTGGTGCTCCCTGCACTCTGGGCTTCTGCTTCCAGTCCAGGGGCTGCAAAAACCAAAAGGACTGGGAACTTCAGCTTCCCGCTAGGCCAGGCTGACAGGACTGGACACTCCTGTGGCGTCCCCGGGACCCTGGCTGCTCAACACAAGTGCGCATGTGTGTGCTGGCCACAGGCTCGGAGCGGGCGGGGTCCGGAGACGTCACCGTGGTGACCGGGGAGCGGCCAAGTGGGCCCCTGCAGACTGGCCACAACAGGCTCAAAGCAGGTGGGGTCCCATGCGGCGGGTGAGCGGGTGTCCCACACCGCCCCTGGCCGCTCAATGCCTGCATGCGTAGGCTGGGATCGGCCGGGGAGTGGGAATGCCCACCCCGACCCCAGTCGCTTGGCGCAAGTGTGCTGCCCACAGGCTAGCCATCTTAGTAGGGTTAATTTGCATACTCACTCCTGATTGGCTGTGGGTGTCACAAAGGGGTGGTCAATTTACATATTTGTCTATTATTAGTACAGATGGATTATGGCAATTTTCAAGATATTAATGAAAATTTTTAACATTTCATAAGGTTGAACATTTTTTTATTATCTATTATGTATATAGTTAGCATGTTGTATACTTAACTATTTAAAAATTAGCAAGTTGAACAACTTTATTTTGTGGAAAATTCTAATTTACTTAAAAATAATCATGGCATTTTTTTCTGCAAAAAATAAAAATTATTTGTAATTCAAAATACTGTGCTGTTGTTTTGTACTTAACAAAAGGTATTTTGCTTTCAGAAAATAATATTACAAATTTATTTCAATAAGAATCATTGAAATAAATTTATCATTAAGACATCTAGTCATTCTTAGGATTTTATATTCTGTCTTTGAAATAAAGTGTACATAATGTTTTAAAAGAGGAACTCTCTAGGAGGGTAACCATATATCAGAATTGATGAATGATTTTTTTTCAAATTAGTTGGTATAAGTATGTTTAAAGAACTAAAGGAAGGTATAATAACAATGTCTCATCAAAGAGAGAGTACCAATGAAGAGACAAAAATTATTTAAAAAGAACTAAATGTAAATTTTGGAGTTGAAATAAACAAAGTGAAAAATTCATTAGAGGTGTTGAACAATTGATTTTTAAAATTTAGAATAAATAATTAGCAAACGAAGATAGATTGATCAAATAACAGAAAGAAAATGAATAACCACAAGTTAACAGAATCTCAGATTCTTTAAAAAACTTAAAATTATATAAATTCATAATTATAACAATGTATTCTTGGGTTTGTAACATTTATTAACATGTACAATAATACCACAAAATAGGGTAAAGGGAGTACAGTATTCTGAAGCTGGTTCTGAAAAGTTAACATGTATATGTCAATCTCTAGAGTAAATACTAAAAAAAAAAAAACTTTAAAAACATAGTGAAATTGAGGAGTTTGGCTCCTGGTTTAAAAATTATGTATTCTATTTTTCAGGTCTGATCATAGATAATTGCATAGGTTTTACCTGGAAGACCTCACAGAGAATGCTGTTCTTCCCATATCAGACTTGTTGTATAACCAATGCTTTGAACTATCTGAAGGAAGTTGCTGGCAAGGAATCAGGATCCCCTGAATGGCCGTGCTCTTACACGTAGCTGTTCTCCTAACCCAGTTGCCTCCATTTGGAGGCCTCTTTATTATGTGCCTTTGGCAGAGGCATTCCTCAGGGGTGTCTGCTGAAATCTCCTTGGGGATTGGGATTGATGGAGAGGGAAGGAACACTGAAGACACATTTTTTTTTTTTACTATCTAAATCAGTATTCCTTATATTCTTAGCACTTCTCCCTCTCTTATTCCCAAGCTCCTGGGTCCATAAAACTGTTGAAACATTTTGTTTATGTCTCCCTCCACAGAAAGAAAACCCTTAGGTCTGTGTTCATCCATCTTACCTTATACAGGTACTGGTTCATGGGCAGAAACATAATAGAGGAGATTCAGCACTTTCTCCACTTTAGAGTTTTATCTTATTGCAGTAAGTGATTTAAAGCTTGAGTGTTACTTTCATTCTGGCTTGTTGTCTTAAGCAGCTACTCTGACAATGGGCAGATCAGATTTCTCTCCAGCTCAACTGGGCTCTCAATAAATTGGTATAGAGAGGCAAGTAATTGATTAACCACAATGCCATTCTGAATAAGAAAAAATCCTGAAGATCCCATGAAGTACCTTTGCAAGTTATTAATGGAGTCTGCAGGCTACATTATAAAGGTGATATTAGATTATCTGAAAGAGTCTGAATGTCGTGTGGGGCATTTTGCCAGCCATGCATATGAGCCTTGGGAAATGCTAGAGGAAGCCATGGGGCATTCTTAGAAGTTGTTAGCAGATTCTTAATGTAAAATTTTCAGTTCTGAGAAGGGGATATCTGGCCCTCTTTAGTCCCTGACCTACCTAGTTCAGTGGTCAGCAAATTGCGGCTCGCGAGCCACATGCAGCTCTTTGGCCCCTTGAGTGTGGCTCGTCCACAAAATACCACGTGGGGGCGCGCACGTACAGTGCGATTGAAACTTCGTGGCCCATGCGCAGAAGTCGGTTTTTGGCCTGGGCGAGTCTATTTTGAAGAAGTGGCGTTAGAAGAAGTGGGGGGTGGACATATAGAGAGGATGAACGAAAGGAGATAGACAAAACAAGTATATAAGACGAGTGTGGATGGGATTGGAAGGGGGGGTCGACCTCACATGCGGGTCTTTGGCCCCTTGAGTGTGGCTCTTCCTAAGCCTTAGGAGGACCCTAATTAAGTTAATAACAATGTACCTACCTATATAGTTTAAGTTTAAAAAATGTGGCTCTCAAAAGAAATTTCAATCGTTGTACTGTTGATATTTGGCTCTGTTGACTAATGAGTTTGCCAACCACTGACCTAGTTGATTTCATCTGGCTGGTAAGATAAGTGATCCAACAGAGGCATTCAAAGAAAACTAGGGAAGCAGTGTCCTAGCCACTGCTTAGGGCTCTCCAACAATAGGACTAGAGTTGGAGGGGGGCCTTGCACAAGCTGAGTAAGTATGTTCCTGGTGCCAAGAAAGAGCCTGCAGTTAACAAGTTATTGAAATTTTAAGAGAAAAAAAGTATACGACCTTTTAAGATTGCTTTGCCTAGCAGCTCTGGAGAGAACTTAGAAACATAATTAGATCCCTCAGAAGTAATCTGGCTAAAGGTAATAAAGGGATAGTGGTACAGCATTGGGGTATGATACTATAAAACGCCTCCTACAGAGTGCCCTTACAGCAGCCGTTGCCAGGATAACAAAATACAAATAGCAGCAGGAACAGCAGCTGCAGCCTTATGGTTGTTACTCTCTCCAAAGAAGCCCAGGCTCTGCTTGAATAGGCCCACCCTGCATGCCCCTGGGAATCCCAGCCAGGAAACAGCTGTCCACCCCAACCAGTTGCTTATCTTGCTCTCAGCTCCACCCTCTCCCTCTCTAGAAAATTTGTGGCTAAATCCAGACAGATGGCCCTGCTGGGATATGCACATTAACAGCCCCTGCAACTAACACAGGTCTCTTTCCTTCTACTCCATCTCTGTTCGCATGGTAATAGATCAAAAGGCCCAGAGGATTTTGTCTAGACTTCTCAACTTTCTTTCTTTTTTTAATTGAGATATAATTGGCATATAACATTATATTAGTTTCAGGTATGCAATACAATTCAATATTTGTATGCATTGTGAAACAATCGCCACAATAAGTCTAGTTAACATTTGTCAATTTATATAGTTAAAAATTACTTGTGATGCAAAATTTTAACATTTATTTTCTAAGCAACTTTAAAATATGCAATACAGTATTATTAATTATCATTACCATGCAGTACATTATATCTCCATGACCTATTTATTTTATAACTGAAAAATTGTACTTTTATACCCCTTCACCTATTTATCCCACCCTCCACACACTGCCTCTGGCAACCACCAATCTGTTCTCTGTATCTACTATGAGCTTGTTTTGGGTTTTATTTGTTTTTGTTTTTATATTCTACATATAAACGGGATTGAACAGTACTTGTTTTGTTTCTGCCTGATTTATATCACTTAGCATAATGCCTTGAAATCCATCCATGTTGGGGATTCCAAAGATGGCGGCTGGCAGGATGGAGGTGAGGGAGAGGATGTGAGTGAGTGAGGGGGTGAAAGAAGTGTGGATGTGTGTGATGTGTGTGAGTGAGTGAAGGACAATTAAATCCAGCAGGAGAAGCAGGGGCTGGCAGACCAGGCTCCCTTGGACAGGGAGAGCCGACCACCGCTGCGGACACTCCCCAGGCGCTGGGACTCGGCACGGAGCCCACTCCATCTTGAAGGGGAGAGCAGCCTCTTCTAATAACTCATCAACACCACCACCCAGAAAGCCCTTGGACACTGCCTGTGACTCGGCAGCCACTCCAGCCAAAATCCTGCTGCCCCACCCGCAGTCCTGCAGAACCTAGGACCTCCACCTCCAAAGGTGCACCACTCCCACAGCAGTAAGTGCAACTTCCCCCCTCCCCCAGCGGCAGACTTCCAGACACCACAGTCGCTCATTTTCAGCGTGCAGGCCTCCTGAGCCCACCACTCCACAGGCAGCTCTTGGATGCCACTGTGAGACCCCACTGGGTGCAATCTTGTACAAACAAGAGCACACTGCCCTGGAGTAGAAATTCTGAATTCCCTCTTTCTGAATAACTGCCCACAGACACCTCGGTCACACACCTTCAGTGCCAGGCCCTCTCAGAGTGTGTCAGAGCTCCGAGCCAGCAAATGCACCACCACAGTCATGTGTTTCCAGCGTGCAGGCCTCCTGAGCCCATTGCTCCACAGGCCACTCTTGGGGGCCACTGTGAGCCCTCGTTGGGTGCGATCTTATACAAACAAGGAAGCACTGCGCCGCAGTAGAAATTCTGAATTCCCCTTCCTGGATACCTGCCCACAGGCACCTCGATTGCACAGCTTCAGCACCAGGGCCCCTTGGAGTATATCAGTGCGCCGCACTGGCAAACACACTGTGGGTACCCCTGTAAGCTGCCACTGGGAGCACATATCCAACCACGAAAGCAGCAGCAAAAACTGAGTCTTCCCAACTCACAGCTGTAGAACTTTGGGCGCTACAGTTGTGCTTTTCCAGAGTGCAGTCCTCCTGAGCCCACCGCTCCACAGGCAGCTCTTCGGTGCCTCTGTGAGCCCCCGCTGGGCATGCTGTTATCTAAACAAGGATGCACTGCCCCACAATAGAAATTCTGGATTCCCTCTTCCTGGATACCTGCTCACAGACACCTTGATCAAACGGCTTCAGCGCCAGGGCCCCTCAGAGTACATCAGTGCGCCAAGCTGGCAAATGCACCACAGGTGCCCCTGTGAGCCTCCACTGGGTGTGCGCATATCCAACCACGGAAGCAGCAAAAAAAACCTGAGTCTTCCCACCTTACAGCTACAGAATTCTGGACACCACAGTTGTGCCTTCCCAGAGCACAGGCCACCTGAGCCCCACCAACCTGAAAGGTGACTCCTGGGTGCCTTTATGAGCCCCGGCTGGGCACATGCGATTTCAACCAAGGGCACAAGGCAACAAAAATAGAGACATCCTCCTCCCCAGCTGGTGACTTCAGGACACCACAGTTGTGCCTTTCCAGCTCACAGGTCTACATCAAGAGAACTCATTAGATCAAGTAGGGAGCTATGCTAGATTACCAAGCCCAGGAGACCTGAGAGATCACAGCAGTAGCACCATCCCCAAAAGAACCAGGGTAGCAAAGCAGTCAGATCTAGGACAGAGAAACAATTGAAACATTACAGCAAAACATGGGGAGACAATAAAGCAATCCACAAAGGAAAGAAAAAGAGAAATCACCAGAAAGGGAGTTAAATGAAATGGAGGGAAGTAATATATGAGAGAAAGAATTCAGAGTAATGGTTATAAGGATGCTCAAATGTCAGGATAACAAATACACACAACTCAATGAGAATTATAAGGAGTTGAAGGAGAATGTCACAAACATGAAAAAGAACTAAGAGGAAATGAAGAATGACATAGCTACAATAAAGAACACAACAGAAGGCTTAAACAGTAGACTAGAAGAGGCAGAGTACCACATCAGCAAATTAGACGGCAAGGTAGGAGAAAACACACAAATTCAGCAGCAACTGGAAAGAAAATATAAAAACAACAACAGGAGAGCCTAATGGAGCTTTGGGACACCACAAAATGAAACAACATCCGCATAATAGGGGTAACAGAAGGAGAGGAAGAGAAGCAAGGAATAGAAAACATGTTTGAAGAAATAATGAGAGAAAACTTTCCTGATATTGGCAGAAAAAAAAACTATGCAAGTCCAAGAGGCACATAGAGTTCCAAACAAGATGAACCCAAAAAGACCAACACCAAAACACATCATAATTAAATTGGCAAACATCAACGACAAAGTAAGAATCTTAAAGGCTGCAAGAGAGAGAGAGAGAGAGACAGAAAGTTACCTACAAGGGATCTCCCATTAGAATACCAACTGATTTCTCAACAGAAACACATGAGTCCAGAAGGGAATGGAATGAAATATACAGAGTTATGCAAAGCAAGGTACTGAATCCAATAATACTATACCAGCAAGGATATCATTCAAAATTGAAGGTAGAATCAGGAGCTTCACAGAAAAAAAAAGGACTAAGAGAGTTTATTACCACCAAGCCAGCAATGCAAGAAGTGCTAAAGGTACTGCTGTAAAAAGAAGAAACAGAAAGGCAAGAAGAAACACAAACATTACAAATAAAAATGATTACAAATAAGTACTTATCAATAATAACATTAAATGTAAATGGATTAATTGTTCCAATCAAAAGACACAGGGTAGCTGAATGGATAAGAAAACTTGACCCATATATTTTCTGTCTGCAAGAGACCCACACAGAACAAAAGATTCACACAGACTGATAGTTGAAGGGATGGAAAAAAATTTTTCAGGCAAATGGAAATGAGAAAAAAGCTGGGGTTGCAATACTTATATCTGACAAAATAGACCTTAAAGTAAAGGCCATATAAGAGATAAGGAAGGCCACTACATATTACTAAAGGGAGCAATTCAACAAGAAGATATAACTATGATAAACATATATGCACCCAATACAGGAGCACTCAAATACATTAAAAAAAAAAAACTTCTGGAGGATATCATGGGAGAGATTGATAGCAATACAGTCATAGTGGGGGACTTTAATACCCCACTGAAACCACTGGATAAATCCTCTAAACAAAAAATCAGCAA
>NW_005361652.1:1069776-1077740 GCF_000412655.1 Myotis brandtii | reverse complement strand
AAAGTATTACAAAGGGTATTATATATGTGTCCTTTTTTATCTCCGCCCTTGACAATCCCCTGGCCTCCCCTACCCCCCAGTGTCTTATGTCCATTGGTTTTGCTTATATGCATGCATACAAGTCCTTCGGTTGATCTCTTACCCCCTTCCCTCCTGCCCCCCAACCCTCCCCAGCCTTCCCGCTGCAGTTTGACAATCTGTTTGAGGCAGCTCTGCCTCTGTATCTATTATTGTTCAAAAGTTTGTAATGGTCTCTATTATCCATGAATGTGTGAGATCATGTGGTATTTTTCCTTCATTGACTGGCTTATTTCACTTAGCATAATGCTCTCCAGTTCCATCCATGCTGTTGCAAATGGTAAGAGTTCCTTCTTTTTTACAGCAGCATAGTATTCCATCGTGTAGATGTACCACAGTTTTCTAATCCATTCATCTACTGATGGGCACTTAGGCTGTTTCCAAATCTTAGCTATGGTGAATTGTGCTGCTATGAACATAGGGGTGCATATATCCTTTCTGATTGGTGTTTTTGGTTTCTTGGGATATATTCCTAGAAGTGGGATCACAGGGTCAAATGGGAGTTCCATTTCCAGCTTTTTGAGGAAACTCCATACTGTCTTCCATAGTGGCTGCACCAGTCTGCATTCCCACCAGCAGTGCATGAGTGTTCCTTTTTCTCCACATCCTCTCCAGCACTTGTCGTTTGTTGATTTGTTGATGATAGCCATTCTGACAGGTGTGAGATGGTACCTCATTGTTGTTTTGATTTGCATCTCTCGGATGATTAGCGGCTTTGAGCATGTTTTCATATGTCTCTTGGCTTTCTGAATGTCCTCTTTTGAAAGGTGTCTATTTAGGTCCTTTGCCCATTTTTTGATTGGATTGTTTATTTTCCTTTTGTTAAGTTGTATGAGTTCCCTATAGATTTTGGAGATTAGGCCCTTATCAGAAATCAACAAATGACAAGTGCTGGAGAGGATGTGGAGAAAAAGGAACACTTGTGCACTGCTGGTGGGAATGCAGACTGGTGCAGCCACTATGGAAGACAGTATGGAGTTTCCTCAAAAAACAAAACATGGAACTCCCATTTGACCCTGTGATCCCACTTCTAGGAATATATCCCAAGAAACCAGAAACACCAATCAGAAAGGATATATGCACCCCTATGTTCATAGCAGCACAATTCACCATAGCTAAGATTTGGAAACAGCCTAAGTGCCCATCAGTAGATGAATGGATTAGAAAACTGTGGTACATCTACACGATGGAATACTATGCTGCTGTAAAAAAGAAGGAATTCTTACCATTTGCAACAGCATGGATGGAACTGGAGAGCATTATGCTAAGTGAAATAAGCCAGTCAATGAAAGAAAAATACCACATGATCTCACTCATTTATGGATAATAAAGACCATTATAAACTGGTGAAAAAAATAGATACAGAGGCAGAGAAGCCTGGAACAGATTGTCAAACTACAGTGGGAAGGCTGGGGAGGGTTGGTGGGGGGCGGTAAGAGATCAACCAAAGGACTTGTATGCATGCATATAAGCATAACCAATGGACACAAGTCACTGGGGGGTAGGGGAGGCCGGGGTAAGGTCAAGGGGAAAAAAAAGGAGACATATGTACTAGTCTTTGTCTTATTTTAAGCAATAAAACAAAATTTTAAAAAAAGAAAGATATCTTACCCTTTTATACAGCATGGTAGGACTGGAGAGTATTATGCTAAGTGAAATAAGGCAATCAGAGAAAGATAAGTATCACATGAACTCACTCATATCTGAAAAAAAATAAACTGATGAACAAAATAGGTCCAGAGTCTTAGAAGCATGAAACAGACTGATGAATTTCAGATGGAAGGTACGGGTGAGGGTGGGGTAGTGATTAACCGGGAACTTATATGCATATATGCATAGCCCAAGGACACAGACAATAGAGTGTTGAAGGCCTGGGAAGGGCAGGTGCAGGGTGGAGGGGGTCAATCAGAAAATGAAACACACAAAGAAGACATCTGCAATACTTTCAACAATAAAGATAAATTTTTAAAAAAGATTTTTTAAAAAGAAAATGCTAAAGCATCGTGGTAAAGCTGTTACAGCCACCAAACTCTGGCAAGGCTACAAACACTGTTTAGGAATAATTCTATAACTCAATGGACCATGAAATACTTAATATGTTAATCACATTTAGCCTTTGGTCCCATCTAGAGGGTTTCATTGGATCCTGACTGCTGTTGACACTTTGTCATCTGTTCTAGCGTTTCCTATGTATTCCACTGACTTATGCCACATTATCCAAGATCTACAAAACCATGTTTGATTCCTGTTCAGGTTTCCTGAACACATTGCATCTAACAATTTGCTCCATATTGGTGACCCTAAATACTCATCAGTGGACCCCATCATGGTGTATATGATGCAATCTCAGTTCTTCATATTACTCCCAAGCCACACAAATGATTACACAATTTAAAAGACAATTAAGGACAGGCTTAAGTAGCTGATGAGATGGGGCAGGATAATCCCAGCTTGGATTACATATGCCAAGTTAATCATTTGGAGTTTCAACACAGTAATTCTACAAAGGGACACTTGTAATTTGTTCCATATATTTAACCAGGCTGTCTGCATCCTTCCTTCAATTGTATGCATTTCTTTTATAATACTGGCATTTTGTTCTCTGTATCATACCCTGCAAGGGCATTCCATATCCTCTTATCCTTTTCTAAAGATCCAAATAGATGGGATATCAATATATCTATTAAACATTTACTGCCAAGGATTTCAGCACCAGGAACTAGGAACAAAGACCAAATATATATTTCCTATTATACCACACTTGTTCAACTTTCTTGTTTTTTCAGGACTTGCTCAAGCCTAATCTACTTCTTTTGTTATACCACTGTCATTTATTGAAGAAGTGCTGCTGTTTGCCCATGACATTATGGTTGAGTGTGTTAAGCAATATTCAGTTCATCATGGGAAATTCAGATCACATGATTTTTTTGGTGGCCCATGGTCAAACATTCAGTTTGTTATAGAGTTCAGCATCAAACCATAAGCTGATCTTAAAAGTACAGTGATAGAGCCCTGGCTGGTGTTGCTCAGTGTTTAGAGTGTTGGCCTGTGCGATAAAGGGTCATGGGTTCAATTCTGGTCAAGGCCATGTACCTGGGTTGCAGGTTCAATCCCAGTCCAATGCAGGAGGCAACCAATCAATTTCTCTCTCTCTCTCTCTCTCTCTCTCTCTCTCTCTCTCTCTCTCCTTCCCTCTCATTTCCACTCTCTCCAAAAATCAACGGAAAAAATACCCTTGGTTGAGGATTTAAAAAAAAGTACATTGGTGTAGATCTTAGTGAAGTAACTGGAAGTTATATCCACCTCTTCTCAGACCAAACCCAAATTACAACTAAATTATAGAACAATCAACCTGAATAACCAACTGAAGACTAGCTGAACAGAAATCTTACAAGCAACAATTTACAGAAGAAGCCACATAGAGACTTCTTATGGTAGAAAGGGCAGAGACTAGAAAAAGGTTGGCCCTATACCCATGTCCAACAATTGAGAATCCAGAGAGATATCTCAGTTTCAAATGTCCACCCTGAGGAGTGAGGAGTCACACTCCATGCCAGGCTCACCATCCTGGATCATCAGAGCTAGAAAAAGAGCCCACATAATATCTGGCTGTGAAAATCAGCAAATAGTCTGCTAGAAACCCAAGCACTCTCTAAAAAAGCTCATGAACAAAATCTCATTTGTGACCACTCACTCTGGGATCCATCACAGAGATGGCGGCTCAGAGCAGACTGCAATTATACAGGGAAAGCCTGGGTAGCTGACTATGGAGAGAAGGCTGGAGAGGTAGGCATCAAGGTCCCTGTGCTGAGTCCCTTTCACACTGGCCATAGATGCCATCTTTCCTGGATCAAGCATGCCCCTCCAAATGTTACCAGCTTGAGGAAATGTACTACCTTCACCCTCCCAATTTCCTGTTGCTCCACCCTGATGAGCTCATGCCTTTCAGATGAGTCTGCTGGCTATGGCCAGCCTGGGCCTCCCATGTAGACTTTTTTGGAAGGCTCTCAATAAAGGTGTGGGAAGACTCAGGGTGGCAGAGATCAACACAGAGATGTGCAGCTCTAGGGCAGCAGTCATTTTTCTCTTGCACTGCTCATTAACTCCACCATTCCTTTGCAGATCCTTCCATGCACAAAGCCAAATATTGGTTGTTTTGGCCTGATGAACTCTTCTGACCTCACCCTGAAAATTCCCTGAGACAACCCCCCCCCCCAAGACAAATTTCCACAGGTCCCCAAAAGATGGTGGATGACATTGGTGTATCCTGAGACTTTTACTGAGTGGTCTCACACCCAACACAGGCACCAAGGTTGAACCTGTATCAATTTGGTGAACCCCACTCACCCTTTCCTGTGACTTACTGAGAATCTGCCTTGTGTAATTTGCATGCTGCCAGATGCTATTTTGCTGACTGAGCCTAATAGTCAGTTAGCAGGCAGACGTGGATCTTGGGTGTCTTGTGCTTTTTGCTGACCAAACTCTACTCGGTGCTGGTGGAAGCCAGCCTTTTTATGTAGCTTGGCCCCTCCCATACACACCTAGGCCAAGAAGAGACATCCATAAACAGTGGATTGCTTTGTAGCTCTAAACAGGTAGCCCAGAACTGGTCACAGGCAGCACCTTGCATTGAACTGCACCAGAGTCCCTTGCAAGATGCCTTAGAACCAACACATCCAGTGGCAGGCTTCAGACCACATCAGAGTAGGACCCAATAGGCTTCACAGGCAACACATCCAAAGGGGGATTTCAGCAGGCACCAGACACTGCTGGGGTGAGTTCTGCATCATGAGATCGACCCCCACACAGCAGTATGTAGGTTGTGATCTGGGTCAGTACTCATAGAGAGATAACCTGAGGATCAACAACATACATGGATGGGCCAACAGCAATCAAGGCTCAACTAAAACAGGAAAGGTCACATAATCCGCACAAAAGATGTTCCTCTAGTACAGTGATGGCGAACCTATGACACGCGTGTCAGAGGTGACACGCGAACTCATTTTTTTTGGTTGATTTTTCTTTGTTAAATGGCATTTAAATATATAAAATAAATATCAAAAATATACATCTTTGTTTTACTATGGTTGCAAATATCAAAAAATTTCTATATGTGACATGGCACCAGAGTTAAGTTAGGGTTTTTCAAAATGCTGACATGGCAAGCTCAAAAGGTTCGCCATCACTGCTCTAGTACTTAACTCAGATGATCAGAGAGTATGTGCCACTAAGACCTACAGGATTCCTACTACATAAGGCCAACATAGAAAGACTGGGAGAAATAGCAGGTCTACCTAATACACAGGAACAAATACAAAGGAGCAGCCAAAATAAGGAGACAAATAAAGATACCACAGATGAAAGAATAGGATAAGTCTCCAGAAAAAGAATGAAAAGAAATGAAGACAGGAAATCTACCAAATACAGAGTTAAAGACAATGGTTAGAAGGATGCTCAAGGAACTTAGAGGGAGAATCAATGAACTCAGTAAAAGCTTAAATAATGAGATAATAAGCATAGAAAAGACATAGAACCCAATGAAAGAAACAGTCAGAAATGTAGAATGCAATATCTAAAACAAAACAAAAAGCACACTAGAAGGAATCAAATAACAGCAGGGTAAATGAAGCCAAGAGTCAAATCAGTGATTTGGAAGTCAAGGTAGCAGAAAGCAATCAAAATAGCAAAAAGTAAAAAGAATTTTTAAAAATTAACATAGTTTAAGGGACTTCTAGGACAATATTAAGTGTAACAGTATCTATATCATAGGGGCACCAGAAGGAGAAGAGAAAGCAAGAGATTGAGAATCTATTTGAAAAAAATAATGACTGAAAGTGAGAAGAAAAAGGCACACAAATCCAGGAAGTAAAGGAAAAAGACACACAATTCCAAAAAGTGCAGAGAGTCCTGAACAAGATGAACCCAAACAGGCCTATATCAAGATACATTATAATCAAAAGGTCAAAGGTTAAAGACAAAGATAGGATCCCCCTCCCCCCCCAAAAAAGGAATTTAGTTACCTACATGGAAGCACCCATGACTGTCAATTGATTTCTCAATGGAAATATTTCAAGCAAGAAGGTAATGGCATTAAATATTCAAAGTGATGAAAGCAAAGACCTATATACGACTACTCTACCCTACAAGGCTATCATTTAAAATTGAAGGAGAAATAAAGAGTTTTCCAGACAAGAAAAAGTTAAAGGACTTCATTACCACCAAACCAATATTACAGGAAATGTTAAGTGACTTCCTTAAGAAGAAGAAAGAAAAAAAGAGGGAGATAATTATAAAGAATAAAATGGCAATAAATGTGAAACTACCAATAATTACTTTAAATGCAAATTAAATGTTCTACTCAAAAGACATAGGGTAGCTGAATGGATAACTAAACAAAACCCATATAGATGCTGTCTACAAGAGATCCACTTCAGAATGAAAGACACACAGAGACTAAAAGTAAAGGAATAGAAAAAGATATTGCATGAAAATAGAAACAAAAAATAGCTGAGATAGCAATACTTAATCAAAAAATAAACTAAAAACCAAAGAATATAATGAGAAAAAGAAGGACATTACATAATCACGAATTTAATTAATAGCTTCAGAGCATTTCACCCAAAGCACTTCTTTTCAAGTTCACATGGGACATTTTCTAAGATTGATCACATATCTCAATACATTTATAAAGACTGAAATCATAACAAGCATATTCTTTGAACACAATGGTAAGAAACTAGAAATCAATTATAAGAAATAATCTAAGAAACACATAAAGACATGGAGGCTAACAAATGAAGGAGTTGATTGTCTCCTGGGAGAACCAAGATGGCGGAATAGGTAAACACCTATACTTGCTGCCTCTCACAACCACATCAAAATTACAACTAAAAGGCAGAACAACTACCACGCAGAACCTCGGGAAAGCAGGCTGAGTGGAAGTTCCACAACTAGAGAGGTGAAGAAAGCGCATTGAGACTGGTAAGAGGTGCGGAGGCACGGAAAGTGCTGGCACCTGGATGTGCTGCTCTTTTAATCGGGAGGGAGATACAAACTCCTGCTTCCTCTGAACTCCAGTTCCAGGTGAGACTCTGGGGGACCCAGATACATACGGGGAGAAACAAGACTGTCTGGTATTGGGACAGGAAGCGAGGGCAGCTTTCTCTCAGAGGTGCTTGCAGAGATCATTGTTCCTGCACCAGGGCACAGGATGTGGAGACTCAGGGACTTCTCTGGTGCAGGGCTGACTGGCAGCCATTCCTGTTTGCTCCACCGTGGTGATTCCCAGAGACCCTGCCCCACCCAATTTACAACCCCACCCAAGCTATGCACAGCGGCTTTTGCATATGAATGGCCTGTCCTTTCTCCGCCTAAAACCTGTCAAACAGTAGCTGGGTCAGAGAGCCCCAGAGCTTCCAAAAGAAGGCCCAAGGCCTGGCAAAAGCAGCCTGCCTTGCTTCACAGCTGGGCCTCATCTGGGCACTTCCAAACCCTATACAAAGAGGAGGAATCTGCAAATGTCTCTTTAGCTCCTGCTGGGCAGCCCGACAGTGGCTGACCTTGCATCTCCTTGGAGATCTAAGAACCAGTGTACCCAGTGGTCAGAGTGAGACCATACCAGATTACAACTCTTCACATCCATAAGAGACACACTAAAGGGACAGACTCAGTGAGCACCAAAGCCCCACTGAAGCAAGTCCTGCCCCATAAGGGTGTCTCCTGCGCAACAGATCTTCCAGTATAGACACAGCTGTTCATAACAGCCAATTGGCCTGGAGGTCAATTACTCCAAGTGGTACCAAGAGCAATCAAGGCTTACCTACAACAAGACTGTGCACACAGCCCACAAAGGGGTGCACCAAGGGAGTCCATCTCAGGTGACTTGG
>NW_005361652.1:1045433-1069363 GCF_000412655.1 Myotis brandtii | reverse complement strand
AATGACAGAAAACTTCCCCTACCTGGTGAAAGAAATAGACTTACAAGTCCAGGAAGCACAGAGAACCCCAAACAAGAGGAATCCAAAGAGGACCACACCAAGACACATCATAATTAAAATTCCAAGGGCAAAAGAGAAAGAGAGAATCTTAAAAGCAGCAAGAGAAAAGCAGTTAGTTAACTACAAGAGAGTACCCATATGACTGTCAGCTGACTTCTCAACAGAAACTATGCAGGCCAGAAGGGAGTGGCAAGAAGTACACAAAGTAATGAATAGCAAGAACCTACAATCAAGATTACTCTACCCAGCAAAGCTATCATTTAGAATTGAAGGTCAGATAAAGAGCTTCACAGACAAGAAAAAGCTAAAGGAGTTCATTACCACCAAACCAGTATTATATGAAATGCTGAAGGGTATTCTCTAAGAAGAGGAAGAAGAAGGAAAAGTTAAAAATAAAAAAGTATGAACAACAAAGAGACAACAAATACATATCTATCAACATGTGAACCTAAAAATCAAATGAATAAAAAACCTTATGAACAGAACAGACTGGTGAATGTAATATAATCAGGAGCATGGAAAGGGAGCAGACTGACAATTCTTGGGGGAAGGGGGTGTGGGGATGTGGGAAGAGATTGGACAAAGAGCTTACACCTATGGACGAAGTCAGTGGAGGGGCAGAAGACCTGGGTTGGGGTGGGAACTGGGTGGAGGGAGCTATGGGGGGAAAAAGAGGAATATCTGTAATAATCTGAACAATAAAGATTTTTTTTAAAAAATGAAGGAGTTAACAATGAGATCAATGATGAAATTAAAAGATACATACCTTGAGATAAATTAAAATGAAAACACTAAAACCCAAAGTCAAGGGACACAGTAAAAGCATTCCTGAGGGAAATTATTAGCATTATAGGTCTACCTCAAGAAACAGGAAAAATTTCAAATAAACAATCTAACCTTACACCTAAAGTATCTAGAAAAGAAACAACAAACAAAGCCCAAAGTGAGTAGAAGGAAGGAAATAATAAATCTCAAAGCAGAAATAAATGAAATACAATCTATAAAACAATATAAAAATAAAACCATGAGCTGCTTCTTTGAAAAGAGAAACAAGATTGATAAACTTTTAACCATATTTATAAAAAAAAAATAGCAAACCCAAATAAATAAAATCAGAAATGAAAGTGGAGAAGTAATAATTGACACCACAGAAATACAAAAGATAGTTTTAAAAAAAAGTATTATGAACAACTATCTGGCAACAAATTGTACAGTCTAGAAAAAAAACATAAATTCCTAGAAACATACAATATTACAAAACTGAATCAAGAAGAAACAAAAAATATGGACATACCAAGTACCAGGAATGAAATTGAAACAGTAATGGAAATACTCTCAAACAACAAAAGTCCTGGCCCTAGTGGCTTTGCTCATGAATTTTGCCAAACATTCAAAGAACTAACACACATCCTTCTCAAATTATTTCAAAATATTCTAGAAACGATTAAACTCCCAAGCTTATTATACAAAGCCAGCATTATCATAATTCCAAACCAGATAAAACACTAAAAAAGAAATAAAAGTATAGGCCGATATCCCTGATAAACATAGACACAAAAATCATCAACAAAGTATTAGCAAATCAAATTCAGCAATACATTAAAAAGATCATACACCATGATCAATGGTATTTATTCCTGGCATACAAGGACATCTGCAAATCAATTAACATGATACACCCACATAAACAAATAAAGGATAAAAATCATATGGTTATATTAATAGCTGCAGAAAAAATATTTGAAAAATCCAGCATCCATTTATGATAACAATTATCAGTAAAGTGTGATAGAGGGAACATACCTCAACATAACAAAGTAATGTATGAATACCTTACAGCTCACATCATACTCAATAAGGAAAAACTGAAAGCATTTCTTTAAGGTCAGAAATAAGACAGGGATGTCCCCTATCACCACTCTTATTCAACATAGTACTGGAGAAGCATGGAACAGACTGAAGAATTTCAAAGGGAAGGTGGGGGTGGGTGGGGTAGGAAGAGGCACTTAATCGGGAAACTTATATTCATATATGCATAGCCCATGGACACAGCCAATAGAGTGGTGAAGGCCTGGGAGGGGCAAGTGCAGTATTGAGGGGATCAATGGGAAAAACAAACAAACAAACAAACAAACAAACAAACAAACAAACAAACAAACAAACAAACAAACAAACAAACAAACAAACAAACAAACAAACAAACAAACAAACAAACAAACAAACAAACAAACAAACAAACAAACAAACAAACAAACAAACAAACAAACAAACAAACAAAGCAGTATTGAGGGGATCAATGGGAAAAACAAACAAACAAACAAACAAACAAACAAAGGGGACATCTATAATACTTTCAACAACAAAGATAAATTTTTAAAAAAAAAACATACAAAATTAACATAGTACTGGAAGTCCTATCCACAGCATTCAGACAATAAGAAGAATAAAAGACATCTACATTGGAAATGAAAATGCAAAACTGTCATTATTTAAAGACTAGAGGCCCAGTGCATGAATTCCTGCACCGGTAGGGTCCCTCGGCTTGGTCTGCAGGATTGAGCCAAAACCAGCTCTCTGACATCCCCCAAGGGGTCCTGGATTCCAAGAGGGTGCAGGCCAGACCGAGGAACCCCTCAGGTGCATGATCATGGCTGGGGAGGGATGCAGGAGGTTGACCAGCTGGGGAGGGACCACAGGAGTGCTCCAGAGCATGTCTGGCCCATCTCACTCAGTCCTGATCCACTGGACTCCAGCAGCAAGCTAATGTACTGGTCAGAGCATCTGCCCTCTAGTGGTCAGTGCACATTATAGTGACTGGTTGACCAGTTGACTGTCTGCCCCCTGGTGGTCAGTGCACGTCATAGCGGCCTTAGCATATCATTAGCATATTACTCTTTGATTGGTTGAACGGCTGACCTTACAACCAGACACTTAGCATATTAGGCTTTTATTGTATAGGATAACTTTATACTGTATGTAGACAAACATAAGATTACACAAAGCCCTAGCCAGTTTGGCTCAATGTATAGAGCATCAGCCTGTGGACTCAAGGGTCCCAGATTCGATTCCAGTCAAGGGCACATGCCCGGATTGCGAGCTCAGTCCCCAATAGGGGACATGCAGGAGGCAGCAACCAATGATTCTATCTCATCATTGATGTTTCTATCTCTCTCTTCCCCTCCCTTCCTCTCTGAAATGAATAAAAATATATTTAAAAAAAGATTGCACACACACAAAAACCCTACTAGAATGTATGAACTAATTCAGTAAAGGAGCAGGATACAAAATAAATATTCAGAAATAGGTTGCATTTTTATTCACCAATAATGAAGTATTGGAAAGGAACTCAGAAAATGATCCCAGTAACAATTGCATCACACACACACACACACACACACACACACACACACACACACAAAGCCTGGCCAGGTAGCTCAGTTGGTTGGAGCATCATCCCATACACCAAAAGTTTGTGGGTTCAATTTCTGGTCAGGGCACATATGTAGGTTGTAGGTTCAATTCCCAGTCAGGGTGCACACACGAGGCAACTGATGTATGATTCTCTCTCATATTTATATTTCACACACTCTCTCTCTAAAAAAAATAAATAAGTAAACATATCCTCTGGTGGGGATTTTTTAAAATAATAATAAAATTAAAAATAAATATCTACTTATATAAAAACCCTGGGTGTAACATCACTGCCAGAACCTCGACCAAGCGGAAGGAAGTCAGTCCTGCAGGGGTTGTCCTGGCAACGGCTGCGCCCTCCCCCAAGCTGTTTCCTGGAGCTGTTTCCTGTAAGGGCAGGGTTTGAGGAAGGAACCTGCCCTCAGAGCATGGAGGCATCTCTTTATAAAGTGTGCTGTGCCAGCACAGCCAAGGGTGAACCTGAGTGGGGGCGGCTGAAAGGCTTACAAAGAAAGACAAGAGAATGAAAACTGGGTCTCAGTGGGACACTGCTTCTCTGAGAGACAGCGACCACGCCCACAGCCATGCCTTTATTTTATAGTAGATGCCACGAGGCAAAGTAAGGGCATGACCAAGATGTTTACAACATTCTCCTGGGTTTCAATCCTACTCAACTACATGTACCTGAACTCTATCAAGCCTACATCACTCAGGCATGTGGGGCCACGTGTTTGGACCATAGGTTCAAGCTTACAATGGCCCTGCCCTTCAAGTTGGGACTTGCACGTGGCAATGAGAGGACTGTGCCCTCTCATCAGTCCAAGGCTTGAACCTGTCCAAACACTGTAGTGGCTCCCCACAATAAAGTTTTAATACATTATATTAGAGGTTGTGGTGGTACTGTTTTACCCACAGCGTCTACAGGAATTGCTGCAAATTTACTTCTCGGTGGAAGAACCTTTCATTCCCAGTATAAATGACCAATTCCATTAAATGAAACTTCAATTTCTAGACTCAATATAAACAGTGAAGTTGCTAAAACTATTAAAAAGGACCAACTTCTCATTAATGATGAATGCATCATGGCATCCAGTCATGCTATAAATGCCATAGACAGATTACTAAGAGAAATTATGAATTTGAATGTTGTATTTGGTGGGAAAGTTCTCCTTCTTGGAGGGGATTTTCGACAACGTCTCAGTATTGTATCGCATGCTATGCAATTGGCCATAGTACAAACAAGTTTAAAGTACTGTACTGTTTGGGGATGTTTCAGAAAGTTGTCTCTTACAACAAATATGAGATCAGAGGATTATGCTTATGATGGAGATTTTCACACATATTTGAGTGATGATTTTGTTGATTCAACAGATGATGCTGAAAAGGAAAATTTTGCCATCGAATTTCTTAATAGTATTACTCCTTCGGGAATGGTATGTCATAAATTAAAATTGAAAGTGGTGCAATGATCATGCTATTGAGAAATCTTAATAGTAAATGGGGCCTTTGTAATGGTACCAGATTTATTATCAAAGATTACGACCTGACATTATGGAAGCTGAAGTATTAACAGGATCTGCAGAGGGAGAGGTTGTTCTGATTCCAAGAATTGATTTGTCCCCGTCTGATACTGGCCTCCCATTTAAATTAATTCGATGACAGTTTCCCGTGATGCCAGCATTTGCAATGATTATTAATAAATCACAAGGACAAACTCTAGACAGAGTAGGAATATTCCTACCTGAACCCGTTTGCGCACATGGTCAGTTATCTGTTTCTTTCTCTCGAGTTTGAAGAGCATGTGATGTTACAGTTAAAGTTCTAAATACTTCATCACAAGGGAAATTAGTCAAGCACTCTGAAAGTGTTTTCATTCAATGTGGTGTACAGGGAGATATTAGAATAAGTTTAATCACTTTATCATTCATTGTTTGCATCACTGTTGTTTTTATATCATGTTTTTGTCGTTTTCATATGTTTTTGTCATTTTTATATCATGCCTCTGTTGTTCTATCCTTTTTTTACTATTTATTTATTAATACATTTATATATTATTTTCATATACATTTTACTAATTTTCTTTCATCTCTCACACTTCTATTATAGAGAAAGGGCAAATAGCAATATTAAAATATCTCTGCTAATTAATTCCCTTTTAATGTGCATGAATTTCGTGCACTGGGCTACTAGTCTAGTAATAATTTTAACAAAGGAGGTAAAAGACCTGTACTTGGAAAAGTATGACACTGAAGAAAGAAATTGAAGAAATACAAATAAATGGAAGCATCTACTGTGCTCATGGATAGGAAAAATTAACATCATAAAAATATCCATGCTATAGATTTTTTATAAAAACAATCTATAGATTCAACACAATTCCAATCAAAATACCAATGATGTATTTCACCAAACAAGAACAAATAATCCAAAAATTTATATAAAATCAAAAAAGTCATGAAAAAGCCACAACAATCTTGAGAAAGAAGAACAAAGTTGGAAGTATCATGCTACCTGATATCAAACTATATTACAAGTCTATAACAATCAAAACAGAATGGTACTGGCTTAGAAACAGACATATAGATCAATGGATCAGACTAGAGACCCCAGAAGTAAACTTACACAAATACTATCAATTAATATTTGACAAAGAAGGCAAGGGCATACAATGGGCTAAAAATAGGCTATTCAATAAATGGTGTTGAGAAAACTGGACAGATTCATAAAAAAATGGAACTAGACAACCATCTTATACCATATACAAGAATAAACTAAAAATAGATTAAAGACTTAAATGTATACTTGAGACCATAAAATTCATAGAAGAAAACATAGAAGTAAAATCACTGACATTTCTCTTAGCAACTTTTTTTTCTGATATATCTCCTTAGGTAAGAAAGCAAAAGAAAAATAAATAAATGGAACCACATCAAACTAAAAAGACTTTGCACAGCAAAGGAAACCATCAACAAAACATAAAGACAGTCTACTGAATAGAAGAAGATATTCGCCAATGATACATCCCATAAGGGATTAATATCCAAAATTTATAAATAACTCATACAACTCAACACCAGAAAAATAAACCAAAGAATCCAATTAAGGTATCAGCAGAGGTCCTGAATAGACACTTCTCCAGGAGGACCTACAAATGGCCAATAAACATATGAAAAGATGCTCAAAGGCACTAGTTATTGGAGAAATCCAAATGAAAACCACAAGATATGGCTTCACACATTTCATAATGGCTCCCATCAATAAAACAACAAGCCAATAAGCGTTGGCGAGGATGTGGAGTAAAGGCAGCCCTTGTGCATGTTGGTGGAATTGCAGATTGGTGCAGACACTATGGAAAACAATATGAGTTCCCTCAAAAATATTAAAACTGGAAGTGCCTTATGACCTAATGATTCCACTTCTGAGATGTATCCGAAGAACCCCAAAACACTAATTTGAAAGAATATATGCACCCCTCAGTTCATCACAGTGTTATTTACAATAGCCAAGCTATGGAAGCAACTCAAGTGCCCATCAATAGATGAACAGATAAAAAAACAGCAGTACAGATATACAATGGAATATTACTTGGTCCTAAAAAAGAATGAAATCTTATCATTTGTGACAGCATGAATGGACCTGAGGGTGTTATGCTAAGTGAAATAAGCCAGTCAGATAAAGACAGATATCATATGATTTCACATATGTGGAATCTAAAGAACAAAATAAACAAACAATAATTGATACAGACTCATAGATACAGGGAATAGATTGATGGTTGCCAGATGATAGGGAGATTAGGGGTCTGGGTGAAAAAGGTGAAGGAAGTAAGAAGTACAGATTGGTACTATAAAATAGTCATGGAGATATAATGTACAGCATATGGATTGTAGTCAATAATATTGTAATAAATATGGATGATGCCAGGTGGGTACTGGCAATACCAGGCAAATACTTTGTAATATATTTGATTGTCTAACCACTAACCTGTATTCCTGAGACTGATACAAAATAATGTTTAATGTAAATTGTAATTGAAAACTAAAAAATAATTTTTAAAGTATAGTGATGAAGGAAAATATCTCAGTTGGAAGGATTTCAAGCAGTGTACAGATTGTTCATTTTACCTGGAAGGAAATTTAAAGAGATTTGCATCAACCCTAAATTGTGGACATTGGTTAATGGTTTATCTGGATGATTGGGGACATGGAAGGAATATGATTGTAAAGTAGGTGATAAGGAGATCTGGAGAAGAGATATGTGTGTAACTCTGCAAGTGTACATATAGTATGTAGGTATTTGTTTCTGACATGAAAGCTTACCAAAGATCAACATCAGCAGAGTGAAAATTTAACAATCAGGTGGATTAAATGATGCCTTCTGTGTCTGTCAATCAGCTGCTTTTCTCTGACATTCTGTCATTGCCAGGTAAGCTCATGAAGAAAATGGCCATGCCAAGTGGTATAAATTTATGTGCACACTTAGAAACATGGACCTCTACACATCAAGATCATTATGGCTATTGTTACTGTAGATACCAGCAGATAGATTCAAATATGGCCCTGTTCCTCAGGGGTACTAGCAAGGTACCTGGTTTTAGCTTGATAACATCAAAGCACTTTCACCATAGAAGGGGCAGTTTTGTTCTCACAGGAGTAGAGACTGATTCCAAATGTGGCTTTGCTTTTCTTGCCTGCAATGCTTGTGCCAAAACTATAATCTATGGACTTATAGACCACCTTATCTACCATCTTGTTATTCTACATTGCATCTCTTCTGACCAAAACAAAACAAAACAAAACAAAACAAAAACAAAAACCAACAAAACAAAACAAACAAAACAAAAAAAAACAACAAAAAAAAACTCATTTCAAACCAAATGGGCTGATATTCATAAAATTCACTAATATGAACCATGTCTCTTATAAACTTGAGTAGCTGACCTAATAGACAGTGGAATGGCCTTTTGCTGACTGAGCCAGATAAATGTCAACATCTAGTAGGGCAGGGAAATAACCTCTGTGATGTGGTATAGGATCTAAATCAGCATCCAAATATGGTGCTGTTTCTCCAATAGCTGTATCCATGTGTTGGGGAATCAAGACATTAAAATATGTGTGGATATTCTCATTATTCCCCTACTAATCCACTAGCAGAATTCTTGCTTCCTGTTACATCCAATTAGGCTTTCCTGCTACAAATGAATTAATTTTCAAATGGATGGATGAATGCTGCCACCATGGGAGTCATCAATGATTCCATTGAACTTGTAGTTGAGATTACAACCTGGTCACCTTACATAACTCATACCAACTGAATTAATTGGAAAATGAGGAGGTTAGAGTACTAATTGGGCTGATAGACTCTGACTATCAAGAGTAAATTTCATTGCTATACAAAATGAGGGTTTGTAATGCAGGAGTTTCTTAGGGGTGCCTCTTAGTATTACTATGTTCTGTGCTTAAGTCCATGGAAAACTACAACAATCATTACGAGTAGGACTGCTAATGGTCCAGCCTTCCAGAAATGAAGATTTGGATTACTCCACCAGACAAGGAACCTCACCCAGGTAAGAGTCTTTCTGATGATAATAAAAATATAGAGTGGGTATTGTAAAAGATAGTTGAAGACACCAGTTATGACCACAAGAGCATTTGCAAAACACAAGATTGTAATAGTCACCAGTATTTCTTCCTTATTTTGATATAACAATATCTGTGCTCATATTGACCATTTTTCTTCTATATTTCCTTTTTGTTGTTGTTGTTGTTATCAATCCTCACTCACATATATTTTTCCATTGATTTTTAGAGAGAGTGGAAAGGAAGGGAGAGACACAAAGAAAGAAAGATCACTGTGAGTGAGACATATCGATTGGTTGCCTCCTGCATGCACCTCGACCGGGGTCCGGGGATTGAGCCTGCAACCAAGGTATGTGCCCTTGACTGGAATCAAATCCTTGACCCTTCAGTCCACTGGCTGATGCTCTATCCACTGAGGCAAAATGACTAGTACTGCTCTTTTCTTTAGTTGGAAGTGTGTATGGGTGCCAAGTTGACAAGGGTTGTACTATGAAAGTTCTGTCCCATCTCAAATTGGCTAAGAAAAACTCCATTTTCCACTTTGCATGTTTCCAGTTAGAGTTGGCTCCCATAAAATTTTGCCTAAGATTTCCAAAGCAGAAATAAAACATCAACCATGTTTCACTCTTGGAAGAATGATGTAGGTCAGGAGCCCTGTTGTAGATCACAAATTTTTGTGCATCTGCTGGTTCCCCTTGTAGGCAATGGCAGTAAGCAGGCTCACAGCTCCAGATATCAGGGTTATATTCTTCCAGGTTCTCTAATTTTGGGGACTGGTTCAAGAGGGACTTTGTGGCAAGAGTTGTACTTCTCCTGCAGGTCATGTGTGGTAGCAAATTTAAGCTTGATGGTAGACAAAATCTGAAATTGGTTCCAATGCAATAAAGGAAAGATACAGCTTTCATATTGTTTTCACAGTGCCATTTTTCCTACATTTCCACAGTTCACATTCATTCTTCCTTCCTGACCAAATATCTTGTGAGTTGAGGATCAGCACAAGAAGCCAAAGAAACAGATGAATCAATATCATTTTACCAGTTATCACAGTAGTATGAAGTCAAATTCCTATCACAATTCCCTTTTTCCAGAGGAAAAAAAATGTCAAGGACCCTCAGAGAGGACAATGGCATTTTGAAGGGTCAAAATGAAAGTTCTCATAATCAGGGGTCAGTTGCCTATATTTTGATGTCTACCTTAATTCGTCCCTCCTCTTTTCTTGAGAAAAGCCCACCCATTGTGATCCCTTTTAATGCTTTCAGCTACACAGTTTGTAGTCAATATATTACATGTAAAGATACTTTAGTTATTGTCACCTTTTCTTCCAGCCAGTCTTTGAGCCCCTTATTTTCTGGGATTATGGCACCTCTTTCTTAGACCTTGGCAACGTTTTTGATCAATGGTGAAGGGGGCCAGGCTCACCAAGAAGCAAAGAGAGAGGACCCAAATAAACAAAATCAGAAACGATAGAGGTGAAATAACAACAGACGCCACAGAAATACAAATGATTGTTAAAAAATACTATGGACAGCTCTACTCCAACAAACTAGACATCCTGGAGGAAATGGACAAATTCCTAGAAAAATACCACATTCCAAAACTCAATCAGGAAGAATCTAAAAATCTCAATAGGCCAATAACTATGGAAGAAATTGAAGCAGTCATCAAAAAGCTTCCAGCAAACAAAAGCCCAGGACCAGACGGCTTCACAGGGGAGTTTTACCAAACATTCAAGGAAGAACTAAAACCTACCCTCCTCAGACTACTACAAAAAATTCAAGAGGAAGGAACACTTCCAAGCTCATTCTATGAAGCCAGCATCACCCTAATACCAAAACCAGGTAAAGACAACACAATGAAAGAGAATTACAGGCCAATATCCCTCATGAACATAGATGCCAAAATACTCAACAAAATCTTAGCAAATCGGATCCAACAGTACATCAGAAAGATCATACACCATGACCAAGTAGGATTTATCCCAGGAATGCAAGGATGGTACAACATCCGTAAATCAATAAACGTAATACATCACATAAACAAATTGAAAGAAAAAAACCACATGGTCATATCAATTGATGCAGAAAAAGCATTTGACAAAATCCAACACCCATTTTTGATAAAAACTCTCAGCAAGGTGGGAATAGAAGGATCATACCTCAACATAATAAAAGCCATATATGACAGGCCCACAGCCAACATCATACTCAATGGACAAAAACTAACACCATTTCCCCTAAAAACAGGAACAAGACAGGGATGCCCACTCTCACCACTCCTCTTCAACATAGTCCTGGAAGTATTAGCCATTGCAATTAGACAAGAAGAAGAAATAAAAGGCATCCAAATTGGAAAAGAGGAAGTAAAACTGTCCTTATTTGCAGACGACATGATATTATACATACAAAACCCTAGAGACTCCATCAAAAAACTACTAGACTTAATACATGAATTTGGCAAAGTAGCAGGATACAAAATTAATGCCAAGAAATCTGAGGCATTTCTATACACCAATAGTGAACTTTCAGAAAGAGAGATTATAAAAACAATCCCATTTACCATCGCACCAAAAAAATTAAGATACCTAGGAATAAACTTAACTAAAGAGGTAAAAGACCTCTACTCAGAAAACTACAGGACATTGAAAAAAGAGATAGAGGAAGACATAAAGAGATGGAAGAACATACCATGTTCTTGGATTGGTAGAATCAACATCATTAAAATGTCCATACTACCCAAAGCAATCTATAAATTCAACGCACTTCCCATTAAAATACCAACGGCATATTTCACAGACCTAGAACGAACTCTCCAAAAATTCATCTGGAATAAAAAAAGACCCCGAATAGCTGCAGCGATCCTGAGAAAGAACAAAGTAGGTGGGATCTCAATACCAGATATCAAGCTGTATTACAAAGCCACTGTTCTCAAAACTGCCTGGTACTGGCACAAGAACAGACATATAGATCAATGGAATAGAATAGAGAGCCCAGAAATCAGCCCCAACCAATACGCTCAATTAATATTTGACAAAGGAGGCAAGAACATACAATGGAGTCAAGACAGTCTCTTCAATAAATGGTGCTGGGAAAATTGGACAGATACATGCAAGAAAATGAAACTAGACCACCAACTTACACCATACACAAAAATAAACTCAAAATGGATAAAGGACTTAAATATACGACCGGAAACCATAAAAATACTAGAAGAATCCAAAGGCAACAAAATCTCAGACATATGCCAAAGCAATTTCTTCACTGATACAGCTCCTAGGGCAGTTGAAACTAAAGAGAAAATGAACAAATGGGACTACATCAAAATAAAAAGCTTCTGCACAGCAAAAGAAACCATCAACAAAACAACAAGAAAACCCACTGCGTGGGAAAACATATTTGCCAACGTCATATCTGATAAGGGCCTAATCTCCAAAATTTATAGGGAACTCATACAACTTAACAAAAAGAAGATAAACAATCCAATCAAAAAATGGGCAAAGGATCTAAATAGACACCTTTCAAAAGAGGACATTCAGAAAGCCAAGAGACATATGAAAACATGCTCAAAGTCACTAATCATCCGAGAGATGCAAATCAAAACAACAATGAGGTACCATCTCACACCTGTCAGAATGGCTATCATCAACAAATCAACAAACGACAAGTGCTGGAGAGGATGTGGAGAAAAAGGAACACTTGTGCACTGCTGGTGGGAATGCAGACTGGTGCAGCCACTATGGAAGACAGTATGGAGTTTCCTCAAAAAACTGGAAATGGAACTCCCATTTGACCCTGTGATCCCACTTCTAGGAATATATCCCAAGAAACCAGAAACACCAATCAGAAAGGATATGTGCACCCATATGTTCATAGCAGCACAATTCACCATAGCTAAGATCTGGAAACAGCCTAAGTGCCCATCAGTAGATGAATGGATTAGAAAACTGTGGTACATCTACACGATGGAATACTATGCTGCTGTAAAAAAGAAGGAACTCTTACAACAGAGGCAGAGCTGCCTCACACAGATTGTCAAACTGCAGTGGGAAGGCCGGGGAGGGTTGGGGGGCAGGAGGGAGGGGGTAAGAGATCAACTGAAGGACTTGTATGCATGCATATGAGCATAACCAATGGACATAAGACACTGGGGGGTAGGGGAGGCCAGGGGATTGTCAAGGGCGGGGAAAAAAAAGGACGCTTATGTAATACCCTTTGTAATACTTTAAGCAATAAAAAAAAGAAAGAAAATGCTAATTAATTAGCATATCATTGAATATTACATTATATACAGACTGTGCTTCTGTGACCAGCAGAGTTGACCCCGGCTCCTCACAGCCATGGGCAAACTACGGCCCGCTGGCCGGATCCGGCCCGTTTGAAATGAATAAAACTAAAAAAAAAAAAAAGACCGTAAAAAAAAATGGTGAAGGGGGCATGGTGGAGATAGTATGGTCTGGTCCTTTCAGATTCCTTCATCAGGGCCATTGACTTTCTCTGTCATTGGTAAATTAAATTTCTGTTGTCATGTTACCACATAAACTGAGTAGATTGGAAGCAATCCTGACTTAAATGCAGGTTGGACATCACAGAATCTTGGTTGGAGACTTGCTTGACTATGCCACTAATTTGTGTGACCTTTCTCAAGCTAATTAGGTGCTCTGAACCATTGATTTTCTCTGTGTCTCGTAATTTATTTTAATGTATTCCCTTCAAATTTTAAATCAATGTGTGTTTTTTTATAAGGCCATGTTTTCTTATTGAGGTAGGATGTGAGACAATATTAAATAAATTGAAATTGGATTGAAGTGACAAAAGGGATTTATTAGTATTATTTTTCTAAAATATGATATCTATGTTTCTTTTCCTAAAATATTTTTGGTCACAAAGCATTTTGCTGTTCAGAATAAATATGAAAAAGTGTTGATTTATCCATCATTTAAAGAATTTTTACACTTCATTTCTTGGCTCAGGGTTCTAAATGCAACAGAAAGTTTTCATTTACTCAAATCATCCTAGGAAGCCTGTCCTTTTTACATCTTTCATGGTTGCCTTTGAATGTATCCCCCTTTCTGTATTCATTTTTTATAGGCTTGATGTGAATTGGGCAGCATTTTATTAAACACCATCCAGCTTCTGTTTTTAATAGTTCTTCAACACTCTGATCTAACTTAGTAAGTTCTTTATTAAATAGCTTTAATAATGTTAATACATCCAAAGTCTTTTCTTTATTCTTGAGTTATATCACTGCTAAAATCTAAGCTATACTTTTTTTAATGAATCTGTCACTACTGATATGAGATGTACCTAGTGTAAATGCTACTGGACACAGGCATATTGGAACACTAAAGTTTTGTTGGCCTGTGGAATAAAATGGAATGGACTTGTGTGTCTTTAAAGGGTAACCCACCACTTTAGGATCTAAAAATTATGGGAGATTGTGAGTAGTCAAGAACTAACGTACCTTGATCACTCATTGGACCCTGGGCATGTCCATCCTCGGTTCTCAGCAAATGAACCTACAGCTCACGATGACGAAAGCTGCCCTTTGTTGACACTTTCTAGCTCCACCTTCCATCATTGGCCATCTAATTTTTTCCAGACTTGCTCAATAACATCTCAGGTGCAGTCTTGGTGAGCTGCTTCTCCGGGTGTGCCTTTCCCTTCCTATTTTTGTGCCTCCAAGGCTGAGTCATAGACTGTTGTCCCCTTTGAGGCCATCTTCTCTACTGCGCCGACAGCCTCTTCATCAGAGCCAGTCACCTCGGTGGCCACCATCTTCACCCTGGTGGTCTGTTGTGTTCATCCTGCCATGTCTAACATAGACGTGCAAGACCTAGCCCAATATGGCCAGCAGAGAGCTGATGATGTGGTGACCCTTGAATCTTTGGGGTCCCCATGGTTACTTCAGAGGGCTTAGATGGCTTCGAAGGGGCTGCAGCCCTTCTATCTTCCCAAGTGGTTGAAAGAGCCCTTGAAGAGACAGAGAGTTTGCAGCTGGCCATTCAGCCAGCAGTTGAGGAAGACGGACTAACAGTGCTGGAGGAATGTGTAGAGGAGGAATATGAGGAAGTTGACAAGGAGGAAGAGGAACAAGACAATGAGGAGGAAGATAATCATGAAAAGAAAAACCCCAATGAAGAGATGCAGGAGGAAGACGGTGACATTTCATCATTAAGTTCTGTGAGTTCCCCATGGTTGGGTTTCGGTCATAGGTTTCTAAAATCTGATCCATTACCTTCTATGCCATATCCATTATAATAACCAAATCTTGGTTCATCCCAAGGCAGATGGAGTGGTGGTCAGGCATGGTCCTCGGGAGCCCAAGAACGTGGGGAAAGGAAGCCCATGGCACTTCGGGAGGGCAAGGACCAGACAGGGGGAGAATAGAACCTGGTGGGTGAGAACCTAGTAGAGGGATCCTCCTCCCAAGTGCCCAAGGAACCTGCAGAGGGGGCTGTATGTCAGAAGACAAAGGAACCAAAGGAAGATAGGTCCAGGAGGACAAGTCTCTGACTGATACAGATGTAAACTGTGAAGTGGGGGCCTGTGCAACTAAGGAGATTGAAGCTGGTAAGTGGCAGCTAAGTCCCCAGTCCCTTGCAGCAGTCCCTGTTGGGGCATCCAGCACAAAGGCAGGAGTTGCTCAGTGCTTGCCTTCAGCCATTAAGCAATGGGGTCAAAGCTCTAAAAAGCCTTCAGATGGAATATGCATGAGTAGAAGCCAAATTCTATAAAGATATAATCTTGAGAAAAGGTAGGCTGCTTTCTACCAACATCTGTTTTATGAGAGATCTGAAATTATCAATGCAGCTGAGGAAACTGAGGAAGGTGAATGTCAGTGAGAAGTAGGTGTTCAGGAAGGAGCTTGGGAGGAAATGGAAGGAGAGCCAGAGGAAAGGGGCAAAAAATAGCATAACTCACTTTTGGTTGATGGCTTTTACAAATGTAAAGGTTCTTGATAGGATGATCCAGGAAAATAATGAATTTGTACTAGAGCACTTGCAAGACATAGAAATTAAATTTTCAGGGGTTGGGGAACCAATGAGCTTCACTATAGAATTTGTCTTTAAGTCAAATGAATATTTTTACAATTAAGTTCTGACAGAAACACATTGAATACCATCAGACCCAGATGATCTCTTCTTTTCATAAGGACCAAAATTAATCAGCAAGACCAGGTGTGAAATGTACTAGAAAGAGGGGAAAACATCACTGTGAAAACGAGCAAGCTGCATAAATGTTAAGGTGATGAAAGTGGTGTATCAACCATTTGGAATGTGCCCAGCTATTCTTTTTTCACCTACTCCTATATTCCTGATTCTCTTGAGGGTAGAGTATTGGCTGTCACCACTGATTGTAAATTGGGCTATTTTTTTTCATAAAGTTCTGGTCCCAAAGTCTAATTATTCTCCACTAATGAAGTGAATGAATCTATATATATAAAAGCCTAATATGCAAAGTGTCCCCTCGGAAGTTCGACCAACCAGGAATTTGATAGCTCAGTATGACATGTGCTGACCACCAGGGGTCATTGCGGAACAAAGGCAGGCCCCTGCTGGCAGCCAGCAGTCGCTAAGGACCCTACACGTGCACGAATTTCATGCATTGGGCCTCTAGTATAAGTATAAAAACTCTGATGCTGATACCTAATAAGCTGAAGGTGAGGAGGAGAAATAGCATGGAGAACCAGAAGGACTAATAGACCCGACAGAATCCAACAGAGTCCAGCCTGGGGGAATCCAGGTTGAGTATTACCCAATTATTCCTGTCAGACACATGTTATATTATAACATGTTCTTAGTAAACTAAAAAAAATTGTTTAAAAATTTGTATAAACCAATGTTAGTGTTATTAATACACATACATACTAGATCTTACAGAATGCAGCATGTTCTGAAGTCTACTTTTCCAGACACACATTCTTTGAGCTGTAACTATAAGATTTCTACAGGTGGAAAATTTATCAGACCTGTTAGCTGATTCCATATTTGTTTAGAACACAGTTGTTAGAACAAGTAGGTAAAACCACTGTAGTATTCTCTAGATGGGCCTTCATAATTTGGTGGCCACTTAAATGTGGTTTCTTATACTAATTTGTAAACAATGCCTTTGAGGATGTGAATTCTTAAAAAATTTGTAAAAAGTTAAGAATTGCAAGTAGGACCATATTTAATGATCAATGCATGTGTATTCATTCAATATTAAATTTTTGTATTTCATGTAACAGTCAAAAGAAAATGAAGTTAGTCTTAGTAAGATTTTGGTTATCACTGAGTTGTTAATTTAACTTACATTTCATCTATCCTTTCCCCCTTTTTTTTCTTTCTCTTTTTACAGATATAGATATGCAGGGTCTGGGTGGTTAAGGTATTTTGGTTTATGGAAAGATCACAGGCTTTTAAAGTGGAAAGATTTACTCATATCCCTGAATTGTCTCTTCACCCAGATAAAAAACATTTTTGGTGTGTGATGAGTGGGAGAAAAGGTTGATGCGATCACATGACTGAAGATGTCAAATGATTTACTTAGACCCTGATACACAAGGGTCTGTGTTACAAGAGGAGAATTGTGTGTGTTTTTTCTTTTATTGAGACAACAGACATACATAGGATTGACTTTTCTTACATTTAGAACATAATTGCTGTATGTTAATTGCATTCAATTATTAATATTCTCGTATTTCTTCCTACAGCTTGAAAACTTAGATCGATAAGAATGAAGAAGAAACAAGGAATTTGTTCTTCACAGATTTGAGATTTTCTGATTTTCAGTAGTTTGTGGGAAATTGTCTCAACACTAATTATATTTCTAAGTTCATCACCCAAAAAGTAACTTATACTGATATCTGACTTTGACATCTTTCAGATATTTTTGACAGCATCTGTTCAGGTTAAAAATAAAAGTTGGCTTGAAATAAATGAGTTGTAGTTTTTTTATATAAATAACACTGACTCAAATCTATATATCTTTTTTTTGGCCCACCTTATCATCATTAAAGGATCACTTTCAACCATGTTTCAAGTTATATTATTGTGTCCTTAAGTAATTAAAACATTAAATTATAAACAATTTATGTAAAGAGGGATGGAAGTCTAGCCCCTATTGCACATTATTGAAAGAACCTGATGGATGACCTATCTTACCCAGAAACCAGACAATGCTGGGCTAGTACTGGACTGATGTGGCCCAGTAGCATTAGCATCACTCTGGAACTTGTTAGATATTCAAATTCTCAGGCCCCTATCCATACCTACTGAATCAGAAAATGTTAAAGTGGGCTAGCAATCTAAGTTTTACATCGCCTTCAAGTGGCTAAAGCACACTAAAGTTTGAGAACCACTGGTTTGAACTTTACTTATATGATGACCAGCCATAGACACTTACTTGATACTATTTCAAGCTGGACTGGGAAAGAGAATAGAATTTTCAGGGATAGAGAAACAGAAAAAAGACCTATAGATGCAAAGATTAGGTTATAGCAGTGGAAAACATGGATAAGGGGAAAAACTAATTCCAGAAGTATACAACCTGTATGATGTCATGTATATGAAATTTAAAAACATTCAAAAATTGCTACAAGTTTATTATAGGTAAATATCTATGTAGTGAAAAGAACCCATACAAATTATGCATGCATAATTTATTAGAACAGTGGCAACATCTTGTGGAGAGAGAACAAACACAATTCAATTGGGGAGGGTTACATAGTGGGCCTTAACCCTGTAAATGGCCAGGTGTTCAGTGTGTTGGGGTTAAGGAGATTTTCACACTCAGAACCCATACCCCCCACATTGAACCATGCTGCATATATTTGGGACACTGAACTTGCTCCCCATGTAGCCCTAAGTCCCAAGCCTGAAGATGCCTGCAGGCTCCTTTCAGTGGGTCTGTGCTTCTGAGAGTTGAGTTCACTGCCAATATATATAGTCCTGGGACTGAGAGGTGAGTAAGATGTGGTGGCTGTATTTAGGGAATAGAGGACAAGTTAGCTACATTATTCTCATACATGCATGTTAAGTTTCTTAAGGTGAAGAATGAGCTCAGTATGTATAGAGAAGAGGTAGAGGATATCCTGGGGGCTGGGACCTGCGGCCTGGAATGAGGATCAGGGTTCTGGGGTGAGGATTACATTCTTCCCACATTGCAGGAACAGAACTTAGAGGAGTACAAGTATGGTGGATAAACCATAAAGTGACTTAAATAATACCTGCTTTCTTATATTAATGCTATTGTATAATCCCCTGCCCTTGAGTTTGGCAGGGCCAATGACTCTCTTCTAACAGAATATGGAAAAGATTATGAGAAATAGAGATAAAAAGAGATGGAGATTTAGGTATATAGATTAGATAGATGATAGATTAAATAGATAGGTAGATCTTTGTGTGGTAATTTGTTAGGTAACAATAGAAAATTAATACACTGAACTTAGCACAGGGCAGCTCAGGAGACTCTAAGTATCTGGATGTGTGATCTTGAGTATCACTTAACCATTCCTGATTCAAGCCTCTTACTGATAGCTTTGTTTTTAAATTGCCTCAATAAACTATATAAGTAAAAAAAAAACTTTAAAATACACTAAGTATTCTAATTTGAACCTGGCCATTCAGGCTAATATGAAGGTATATTTATCATGCTAAGAAAGATATTTTATTTAACAGTCTATTAGTTGATTTAAACTTTTCATGTATTTTTATATATGATAGCTAGGCCCCCAATTGAACTCTTGCCTTGAAACCTTTAAATGTTACAAATGTCACAGGCAGTCCAGTTTGAATATTCGATCTATTACTCCTTCCCTTTCTTCACTTCTGTCACACCTTTTCACCCCAAAGCACAGAAACAGTGCTGCCTCCTGGTTTGGAAATAGACTCTGCAGCTGACCATAGCCTATCATTCTATAGGTCTCATATCTATGGACCTAGCCTCTGGGCAAGAATAAAGTGTAACCACCAACCATCCTACTCCTCTGCCCTTGTCCAACCAAAACTACCCTCTTTCCCACTCACCTCACTTTTGCTGCACAAATTGCATTTGCAAATCATCTAACTCAAGACCACACCTTCCCCATGCAAACAGTCCCCTGAAGGCTACCAGCCATCAGCTTGCTCAGGCATACCTGTATGGAGCCCGCTTAGGGTCAGCATAATCCTTCTTAAGAGTATTTTGCTACCCTAACCTGTCAATATCCTATTTGATTTCTCTTATTGTTTTCACATAGATTGAGATGGGCTACAGAATAGTTTCTATTTTGTGAGTTTAGTTATTCATAGAGCAAAAGACCAAGGCAGCTACAAATATGCCAGAAACTTGTCAGAATGTGCCTCTGTAAATTTAGAAATTATTAACCTCTTCATTAAATAAAAGGAGTTATATTGCTAACTTTGGAAAATAAAATATTAATGTGAAAATTATTAGAGTGAGAATAACCTCGTATTGGTCTCCTCTGAGAAATAGTAAAGGGGTGGTTGGTATGTGTAGCACCTAGCATACCATAATTATCTGGGGAAGAGTATCAACCCTAATAAACTATTAGCCATGGGCATTTGAAGGAAATATGATCAAAGTATCACATATAAGAGCCTGAAAAATGTTCCACACAACATCATGATTTGCCAGTCACTGCAAACGCCACTGGATCTGCTGAGCCATAATGACCATGTAGCAGAGCAGCTTGCATGGCATCCTGGGTATATTGCAGATCCTTTTATTTTTCCTGGGTTCCACTCACAACCGGTAGCCTTTTAGGATAATAATAGCACTGTCAAATAAGATGTATGATGCCTTCAAAAAATTTTAAAAGCTCACTAGGCATCTTGCCTGGTAGTAGGGACCAAGTGTGCCACTGTCCTCCCCCTTGAAGAAATATTTCAAGGTTCACTGCTTTGGAAATAGACCTCTGAACCACTAGAAAATTCACCAATAAAGCTAGTCCCTGAATTTTTGTGGGTTTCATTTCCCTCTTTGACATGCATTTATCGTACCAAGGTGTCTAAGGTTGTCATTACATTCTGCTCATCATGTTCAGTCAGCATGATATCATCAATGGAATGTCCTGTGGTTTGGAGAGGTGATCAAACTCCCCGGGGATTAGATTTTGACATAGAACTGGAGAGTTAATATAATCTTGAGGTAGAACAATAAAGGTAACTTGCTGGCCCTGCCAGCTAAAATCAACTTTTTGATATGGTCCTCTGCCAAATATAGAGGGGGGAAAACATCACATCAGGTGCCAGGGGATATGCTGCTTTTCTCCAGTAAAGAAACCACATCTTAAATAGCATCTACAATTGGATTCATCATCTCACTCCTTTATCAATAATCTACTGTTATTCTTTAAAATTCATCTCTCTCCTGCACAGGCCAAACAGGAATGTTGAATGGGGATGCAGTGGGACTATCCACTCCCTGAATATTTCAAGTTTCTCCAAGAAGACAGTATGCTTTTGGTTTACTCTACTGTAGATAGAAGCAATTTTAGTATTTTTCACTAGGCCTACCATGATAATCCACATTCTATGGCTCAGGAAGCCAAAGTGAGGATTTTTTCAGTTTTGATATGTTTATTTCACCTATGCATTCTGTAATGGGTATAACAAACAGTTAGCAGGAGATGTATCACTCACTAGAGACAAAACTCCACAGTGGCATTTTGGGTCTCTAGGAATTAGGCGTATTTCAGAGTCAGTATGTAGTAATTTCCGAAAATTTTATTATTTCCCTCCTTCCTCAATGCACAGTTATTCTGGTAAATAGATACAAGGCCCTTTAGATAAGATCAGATGAAGGTTTTCAATATTTATTTAGCTGGGTAGCACAGTCCTTTTTCAAGGAGATCTGGCCTTCTTTTTGTTCACAAGGCCCTGAGTCTCTGAAGCGGCTCAAGTATGAGAATTGATGCAGGGCTCTGACTTATAGTTGTTCAAGTCAGATTTATATTCATTATATAGAGAGCTGTTTATTTATACATATGAAGTAGAATTTAGTAGGCTGCCAAGCTATTTTAGTTCTAGGGATACCACAATCAACTTGTCAATACCCAAAATCACTTAAGCGTTGCCACCTATTATAGTAACCATTCCCATCCTGTCTTTGGTAAATCCATGTTGTCACTTGGCTCCTTCCAAACCAGTAACATAGTGACCCCTCTTAGTCAGGAAGCCCAAATTGATGGCAGTAGTTACCACTCTCATCTATGCCTTACAAAATTCATACATCACAGAGATTACAATAATAGTGAGACTCACCTCATGAATGTGTTCCTGACAGCTTTGGTAAAGAAAGAGTCTTCCACACTTTTACTCATAATGGGGTGGTGGGAAGAGGTCTTAAGTGATAAATCCACTCTATCCTTTTAAATTTTCTCAATCTTTGCCTACCGTTATCTCCAATGTTCTATGGAAGTTCTGGCATTTTAATTTCATTTTCTATAGAATACCTTTTTGGGTCAAGGCTTCATTCAACCAACCAAATAAATAATTAGGGGCACTCTTGCTACTCAAGCTGACATATTAAATATGGAATTTCTACTTAGTGAGACAATATCAATAAATTTGGCCAATCCAACATATTTTTTATCCTACTCCCACCACTTTAGGATCTATTTCCACACATGCTCCCCAGATTTTCATTAATATAAATAGACAAAATATCTAACTCGTGATAAGCATCACACTTCCTCAAAGTCTATACTTTTTATCTCATGCTCTTAAAGTTGCTAGAACTTGGATCTGGTTATAGGTCTAAAAGCAATGGTAATTATGTAACGTGAACAAGGTGTTAGCTAACAATATGGTGGCAATCATTTTGCAGTATATAAGTACAAGAAATCAACATAACGTCAATTGTATGTTGATAAAACTGAAAAAAAAAAATAAAAGCAAAGAGATGTGGTGTGGGTAGGCCCTGAGGAGGGTAAATAGTCCCTTGCAAGGCAACTACCACAGGTAAGGCCATTACAGGTTTTTCATGCTAGAGGAGACTGATAACCTCAGACATGCGTTTAAAGGTTTCTACTAATAGCAAAGGTAAATAAGGCAGAATTTAGGGTTTCAAGGACCTCAGTTTCAACATGATCTTTTTATATATCCCTGTCTAAATTTTCGTTGTTCAATTCCTTCCCTAGCAATGTTTTAACTTTAACATAAGATAACCCATGAGGTTGGAAAATAAATGTGCATTGTCCTTCCGTCCCCCAAAAGATTATACTTTAGCTTTGCTTTTCATAAATCTCAGCCTCATGACTATAAGATATAACTATTGTTTTTAGAGCAGACATAGATGTGCTTTGGTCCCCAACCCAGTACTTGATCTGGGAATTTAAAGTCCTGAACTCATTTTCTTTCTCAAGTTCTCTGGAACATGTAGAAGCAAACAAGTAACTCCACTGTAATCCTTATTTTCACTAAAGTGTTTTATGGCTGCAATTGGTTTTGGTCACCCAAAGTCTTGCCATATATATGCATTTTCTTCTAGGTATCGACAGGTGATAATATAAGAAACAATTTTTCTGCTATATACCATGAACTATCACTGTACTCTTTGCTAATGAAATGAGTCATTAATGTCTAAATATAATCAGAACATAGAACCAATTTCTAATAGTAAAGAGTAATGCAGGGACTGCTGGTGAGAATGCAGACTGGTGCATCCACTGTGGAAAATAGTATGGAATTTCCTCAAAAAGTTAAAAAGGAACTCACATTCAACCTAGTAATCCCACTTCTAGGAATATAGCCCAAGAAATCAGAACCACCAATCAGAAAGGACATAGGCACCCCTATGTTCATAGCAGCACAATTTACAATAACTAAGATTTGGAAACAGCCTAAGTGTCCATCAGCAGATGAATGGATTAAAAAACAGTGGTACATCTACACAATGAAAC
>NW_005361652.1:1043217-1044103 GCF_000412655.1 Myotis brandtii | reverse complement strand
AAGGGGGTAAGAGATCAACCGAAGGACTTGTATGCATGCATATAAGCATAACCAATGGACATAAGACACTGGGGGGTAGGGGAGGCCAGGGGATTGTCAAGGGCGGGGAAAAAAAGGAGACATATGTAATACTCTTTGTAATACTTTAAACAATAAAACAATAAAAAAATTCCAAAAAAATAAATAAATACAGTAAATAAATAAATAAATAAATAAATAAAAATTACAGAAAAAATAAAGAAAAATAAATACAGTAAATAAATAAATAAATAAATAAATAAAAATTACAGAAAAAATAAAGAAAAAAAAATACAGGAAAGCCATCCTTAAAGCAATTCTTCTGGAACCAGTACTGATACCAATTACTGTCTTGATTTTTATTATGTTTAACAATTCATTCCAAATATAGTGGTATATAACAAAAACTTATTATGCTATAAGATTTTGTGTGTCAAGAATTCTGAAATGGCACAGCAGAAAACAATTATCTCTCTGCTCCATTATATTTGCAACCTCGGCTGGATAGACTTGAAATCTAGGAGTCACTTGTTTGTTGGGTAATGAAATAAAATGAAGGCACATTCACTCACACACATGATGCCTGGATTGGAAGAAATAAAAGCTAGGATTGTCAATCAGAGTACATGCATATATGTGAATTCACTACATGGTTTTGTTTCCTTAGAGCATGGTCACCTCAGGATAGATTATGCTTAGAAATATTACATGGCAGTTCAGGAATTCAAAACCAAGCGCTACAGAAATCCATATGAGAGAATCTTAAAAGCAGCAAGAGAAAAACAGTTAGTTACCTACAAGGGAGTACCCATACAACTGTCAGCTGATTTCTCAACAGAATCTATGCAGTCCAGAAGGGAGTAGCAAG
>NW_005361652.1:1042388-1043150 GCF_000412655.1 Myotis brandtii | reverse complement strand
ATTTAGAATTGAAGGTCAAATAAAGAGCTTCACAGACAAGAAAAAGCTAAAGGAGTTCATCATCACCAAACCAGTATTATATGAAATGCTGAAGGGTATTCTCTAAGAAGAGGAAGAAGAAGAAAAAGATAAAGATAAAAAATTGTGAACAACAAAGTGACAACAAATACATATCTATCAACAAGGGAATCTAAAAAATCAAATGAATAAAAAATATGATGAACAGAATAAACTGGTGAATGTAATAGAATCAGGGGCATGGAAAGGGAACAGACTGACAATTCTCGGGAGGAAGCAGGTGTGGGAGGTGCGGGAAGAGATTGGACAAAGATCTTATATTCATGTATGCAGTACCTATGGACATGTACAGTGGGGTGGCAAGGGCCTGGAGTGGGTTGGGAACTGGGTGGAGGGGAACTATGGGGGGCGGGTGGAGGAAAGAGGTACTTCTGTAATAATCTGACCATTAAAGATTTTTTAAAAAAGAAATCCATATGGAAGTTGCATTGACTTTTATTGTCTATCCTTGGAAGTCAAATAATGTCACCTCCACTGAACTCTACTAGATGAAACATTCCCCCAAACCTTCCTAGTTGGAAGGGGAATGGACATAGACCACCATATGGAAGTTGCATTGACTTTTATTGTCTATCCTTGGAAGTCAAATAATGTCACCTCCACTGAACTCTACTAGATGAAACATTCCCCCAAACCTTCCTAGTTGGAAGGGGAATGGACATAGACCACACTTCTTTTTTTAAA
>NW_005361652.1:1022635-1040645 GCF_000412655.1 Myotis brandtii | reverse complement strand
TTCATATGCAAAAGCCTCTGTGCACAGCTTGGGTGGGGCGTGGTCTCAGGGGATCAACAAGGTGGAGCGGGCAGCTATGGCTGCTCCTCAGTCCTACCCTATGAGGCCCCGCATCTCAGTGTCCCACGGTAATCGCTGCAAGCACCTCTGAAAGAAAGTGGCCCTCAAGTTCTGCCCGATGCCAGACAGTCCAGTTTCTCCCCGTATGAGTCTGGGTCCCCAGAGACTCACCCGGAACTGGAGTTCAGAGCAGTTGGGAGCTTGAGACTCCCTCCCGATTGAAAAACACAACTGCGTCCTCAGCTGCCAGCCCTTTCCAGGTGTGCCTCTGTACCTCTGCACTTTACTTTGCGCCTCCGTACCTCTGCACTTTACTTCCGCACCTCCTCTGAGTCTCAGTGCTTTTCTCTTTCCTTCTGGTTGTAGAATTTCCACTCAGCCAGCCTTCCTGTGGTTCTGGATGATGTCCGTTTTGTCTTTTAGTTGTATTTTTGAAGTGGTTGTGCGAGGCAGCAATTTCCGGTGTTTACCTATGCTGCCATCTTGGTTTCTAGACCACACTTCTCAATGGAGTATAGCAATATCCTTGAGCAACATGTGCAATGGAAGATGATGTAGTAGATATCTTTAGAAAATAGAGTCTGCTCTCTGGAAAAAATTCTTATATTCTTCCTGCATGCAAAATACACTTATCTCCTCCAAGTATCTCCAATATCTCATAGTGGTAAGGATTTTACTCAAGACCAAGATCTTGTTATCTCCATCAGATTCACATGAGGCTCTTTGGGTATTGTTCTTCAGGTTCACCTCTTTGAGTGTCATTTCTCTCAATCTGAAGGCATGTGAGCTAATGAGACAAGTAGTTGCTCCCTCCCTTCCCAACATACAATATGAAATAGGTACAGAAAAATTACTATAGATATTTCCATCAAAAGGGGGAAATAAGAAGACCATGATAGCCAATGAACATGGCAATTATAAAAGACAGCTAGTCATCTCTTGTTTATGGATGAGTCCCTAGGATCTGGTCTCTGGTTCTTGGCTTTGCATTGTGGGTCTTACTTTGGATCTTTGAGTCATCTTTCTTTTTCCCTAAGAAGTGACCTATTTAAAATTGAGTAACCTTGGTCCTCTACACTCAGAAAATTTTGGGTGTCCAAAGGCCTTTTTATGCTGCTATCCCTTTCAGTTCAAGTTGTGGCAATTCCTTCAAAACTTTGGGTGCTTCCTGTGTGTCAATTTATAATATACTAGAGGCCCGGTGCATGAAATTTCTAAGATTTGGAAACAACCTAAGTGTCCATCAGCAGATGAATGGATTAAAAATCAGTGGTACATCTACACAATGGAACACTACGCTGCTATAAAAAAGGAGGTTTTACCATTTGCAACACTACACTGCTATAAAAAAGGAGCTGTTACCGGTGCACTCGGGGGGGGGGGTCCCTCAGCCCAGCCTGCCCCCTCTCACAGTCTGGGAGCCCTCAGGGGATGTCCTAATGATGGCTTAGGCCCACTCCCCACAGTGGCCATGGTGGCTCAGAGCAGGGACTCCTGTGTTTGTGTGCTGCAGGCCTGCCCACAGCCACTCCATGGAGGTTCAGAGCAGGCGCCCCCATGTGTTGTTCTCTCAGGCTCTGGGCCATGCCTGCATGCTGTTCTCTCAGGCTCGGGGCCACGCCCAGCCCCTCCTCCTGAGCTGGCCATGACTGTTACAGTGTTCTGACCTAATTTGCATATTACTTCGTTTTATATATAGAGATTCCATTAAACAAAAGCTACACCTAGAAACTTCCCTACCATGGGATTCTGCGAGGCTGCTATGGGTTATACCTTTAAGATTGTAAGAAGCCCTATAATGTAATTTGATATGTAATGTTGTAATCCTTAGAAGATGTTTTGTCTGTCTGAAAGTATCTATGAGCTACTGACTTAGGTCATTCTAAGATTAGGACAAAGTCTCTTACATAGGGTTAATGAATGTTTATAAATAGGTATCTGAGTGTGTTTTAAGATTGAGTGTTCATTTAAAATATGTGAATGTATGTGAGCAAGAGTGGAACTATGAGAGTAACAATATGAAAGTTTTGGAGCAAACGTGTAAGACTGAATATGTGCATATAACAGTAAGAGTGTCAAAATATGAAAGTGCTAAAGAGAGTAAAAAATATGGATAGGAATTACTGAAAATAGGCAATTTTCCAAAAGTGATCATCAGGGCCATCCTATCTAATAAAGAGGTAATATGCTAATTGACCATCACTCCAACACATAAGAAGGCTGCCCCCATGTGATCAAAGATGGCCACCCCCATGTGGACACAAGATGGCTGCCACAAGATGGCCAGCAAGGGAGAGCAGTTGGGGACGACCAGGTTTGCAGGGGAAGACAGTTAGGGGAGACCAGGCTGGCAGGGGAGGGCAGATAGGGGTGACCAGGCCAGCAGGGGAGGGCAGTTGGGGGTGATTGGGCCAGCAGGGGAGGGCAATTAGAGGCAATCAGGCTGGCAGTTATGTGTCAATCAAGCTGCCATGGGAGTGGTTAGGGGGTGATCAGGCTGGCAGGCAGAAATGGTTAAGGGCAATCAGGCAGGCAGGCAGGTGAGCGGTTGGGAGTCAGCAGTCCTGGATTATGAGAGGGATTGGGCCTAAACGGGCAGTCAGACATCCCTCGAGGGGTCCCACATTGGAGAGGGTGCAGGCTGGGCTGAGGGACACACACAGCCCCCTCCCCCATGCACAAATTTCATGCTCTGGGCCTCTAGTACAGTGATGGCAAACCTATGACACGCGTGTCAGAGGTGACACATGAACTCATTTTTTGGTTGATTTTTCTTTGTTACATGGCATTTACATATATAAAATAAATATCAAAAATATAAATCTTTGTTTTACTATGGTTGCAAATATCAAAAAAATTTCTATATGTGACACGGCACCAGAGTTAAGTTAGAGTTTTTCAAAATGCTGACATGCCGAGCTCAAAAGGTTCGCCATCACTGCTCTAGTAGAATTAAATAAAACCTATGCAGGGGTTATGGATGAACACCATCTAGGTTGCTACCACAAAATCTTATTCCTCAAAAAGAACATAGGGAAGAATAGTAGAGGGTGCAAACCTGACTGTAATGGAAGATACAGACTGGGGTCCAATTTGGGCTACCCAGCTTCCCACCTGTGTGACTTTGGGCACATGCCTGAAAGTAACCATTTTCTCACACCTTTTCTAATGATCAAGTAGGTCATTCTAATTAGGTTTAAAAAGTGGAATCACATTGGTATTTATTCTTTCAGTACTTTATTTCTGAGGATGACTCTTTTTAAATGTAACTTTCTCACCAAGAGTAGTAAAACCTATCCTATCTTGCTACTTGTGCAATCTTGTTTTGGATGGCTCTTCTTTCGTGGGTTCCAGAGGTATGAGATGGCTTCATCGTGTTAAGAGTACACAGGCTTAAACAGAGAGGACTTTTTCTTATTAATCATCTTATTAATTAAAATTTAAAAAATAAAATTAATTTTCCTCCTAATTTTCCAAAATCAATTGAGGCCATACTACAGTTTTGTTTTTCTAACTGGAATAACCCAGATTTGTGTAAACAGTGTGCTTACTTCTATACTCTAATGATGAGATTGTGAGGTCCTCTGCAAAGCTACTTACTTTTTTGTTTCTTCTTTTAGCATAAGGTAATAAAAAGTTACTTAACTCCAGGCATCGTTATTCATTTGTTGTATGTTTTAGCGTTGTCTGAGGAGAGCAATTTCACAAATATGACAAGCTCAGTTTCTCTTTCTGTGGTCACAATAACTTAGAATACTTTGTTAGAGTTTGTTCTCTTCTCTGGGAGTTTGATCCTCTTATATGGTCCTCTGTCTGACAAAAATTTACTCAAATGTATTACTTAGGTTCTTCTTTCTCACCAGAATCTTCTCTAGCTCCAGGTTTTAACTTTGCCACTTTTTTCATCTATTCATCCATTTCTAGCTTTGGGAGGAATGGGTGAGCATTGAGGAATGTTTTAAGGCAATTCTGGTGAATGTGCCAGAGAAAGGATATGTTAACCTTGTGACTCATGTATTTATACCCATGTATATGCTAATCTTTTGAGCCATCTGTATTTAATTTTTGTTGTTGCCTAAGTTGAAGTAATTTATGCCTAAAGGTCCAGACATTAAGCGTAATTATGCACTGGAATTATATGCTGTGTACTAATATCTGATAATGGGAATCCTTAATGATCCAATCTTTGTAGATGTTAATGTGTCTGTTTCCTTAGAGATAGAAATTGAGAGTCTGAGGCCCCTTGAAAAGTGATTCAGACCTGAAGCCTTTATGGAAGGTCATCAGACATATCACAGACATGCCTCCATTCTCTCTACCTTTGAGTCTTGGGTCCATTCATAGCAACTGAATGTTAAGATTGGATTTGGAGCATTGTGGACTTTGAGATCTATTCTACCCTATGTATCTGTTATGGCAGTCCTTAAAAGGGACTGAATTCAGGTCTATGTGTCTTTTGGAAAAGACAAACCCATTAATGGCCCTTTGTGTTTTCCATAAACCACTGTTTGAAAAGCTTTTTTCCTTTGATGTTTAAAAAAAAGAAAGAATTGCTGATAGTACCTTTAATATTTTATTTACCAATTCACTAATTGGATGAGGAGAGCTGTAAATGGCTGATGCCTAGATTAACTATTTAAGTCTGAGGATGAATTTGTGTTTTTCAGTTTCCATAGAAACTCAACAACAATCAGAATCTTACAATGACATTCTGCATTCTATGACACCTGGGTTATGCCTGTATATCCTGAAAGCAGAAATGCTTAGCAGTAAGTTTACTGGTAGGAAAGGAGGAATACCTCCATCAACACCAGACCTATTGATTGTCTATCATTATTATGAACTTTTGTATCTTTTGAAGGCGACAAGGGCTATCTGATCCCTCTTCTTGTATGGGAAAAGCTGGTTGCTCCTGCAAAGGGGAGACTGTGGTTTTAACCATGCCATACCACTTATTCTGTGAAGGGAGGGTCTGATGATTTCTGAGTTCTAGAAAGAGTGGTTCTCAAACATATTTTAATAACCCTGATCTCTTCCCCCCTTCTTTACCCCATCTCTAGTGTGCAGGAGGCAGCTGAATCGACGTTTCTCTCTCATCTATGTTTCTAACTCTCTATCCCTCTCCCTTCCTCTCTGTAAAAAAAAAATCAAAATATATTTTTTAAAAAAGAAGTTGTGCTTAGAAGTTAGGTAGGACTATAAATTTGCTCCTCTACCAAGATGATAGAGGATAGAATCAGTGAATTTGCAGACAGTTCAATTCAATAAAATTTACCCAATCTGAACAAAAAAGAGAAAATAGACTGAAAAAATATACAGTGTTAGTGATCTGTGGGACAATAACTAAAGCTCCAACATTCATAAGACTGGAATACCAGAAGGAGAAGACAGTGCAACTTACAAGTTTTTCAAAGAAATAGCTGAAAACTCTCCAAATTTGGTAAATGACACATACCTTGAGATTCAAGATGCTGAAAGAATCACAAATAAGATAAACTCAAATAACTTAATACCAAGACACATTATAATTAAACTTTTGAAAACTAAAGAAAAATATTGAAAACCAGAGAAAATACGACAGTGGATTTTTCATCTGAAACAATGGAGGCACAAAATTTTCCAAGCACTGAAATAAAAACCCGAAGGCTGAAAATTTTATATCTGGGATAATATCCTTTATGAATACAGGGAAAAAATAAAGGCATTCCAGGAAAACTATGGCAATGTGTTTCTAGGAAGCCTAACCTTAAAGAATGGCTAAAGAAGTACACTAAGCATAAATGAAATGATAACAGAAGAAGGTTTGAAACTTTAGAAAATAAAGAACAACTTAGATGGTAAATATAGGGGTAAATATGATGTTTCTTTAATGATTGAGGTAAAAATTGTAGCACATGTGATATGCTGTTCAATATGTGTAGAAAACTATGTAAGGCAATTATATATTAAAAATGACTAGGGTATGGAGACCTAAATGGAAGTAAAGTCTTTTCACTTTACTGAAAGTGGTGAAATGCTGCTATCATGTAAACCATGATAAGCACATATGTATACTATAATACCTAGAGAAACCACTATGAAAACTATAGAAACCATTGTATTATAAAACACTCTAAATTAATCAAGATGAAATCTTTAAAAATATTCAAATAACCTAAAGGAAGGTAAGGAAAGAGAAAGAAAAAAAGAAAAAATAATAAATGACAACACTGCAGACTTAAGCCCAAACATAGTAATTACCTTCAGTGTAAATGGTCTGAATACATCAATAAAAAGAAGTATATTAGTAGATGGATTTAAAAACAGACCCTTATAAAGAAGCTTCTAGGCTCATAAATCAACCAATGAGCTGAAGAGTTGCCATAGTCAATGAGCTGCATAGTTATATCCTCATTTGCATCTTTACTGATTTAGTAATTTTAAAGAAGTAATGAAATTATATCTTTAGTAATTTTAAGACAAGAGTCTAGTTAAAAGCACTGTTGTAGTTGAGAACTAGGAATTAAACACAGACCAATGCCCTAAAGATTTTTACAGTACATAGAGAATTCATGCTAGATTTCTCATCTATATTCACATACGTATATCAGTGGACCAGGTTTATGTTTAGATACTCTTTGTTCATTTGAGGCTTTGTTTTTCCTTTCTCCTCTTCTTGCTATGACTTCATTAGCCTCTTGCTATACATCTAGTTAGGTTAGTATTAAACAGTTTTAATCATTGTAACTTTGTTTATATGGCTTCATATATAATAGTATTTGTCTTTCTTAGTTACACTTCTTTTTCAGAAGTTTCCTGGAAATTCTCTGATGTTATTCATTGTTGTTAATCATCACCCAAGGACATTTTTCCATTGCTTTTTAGAGAGAGTGGAAGGGAGGGATAGAGACAGAAAGAGAGAAACATCAATGTGAGAGAAACACATTGATTGGTCGCCTTCTGCACGCACCCCAACTAGGGCCAGAGATCAAGCCTGCAACCAAGGTATGTGCCCTTCACCAGAATTGAACCCACGATCCTTCAGTCCTTGGGCCACTGTTTTAACCACTGAGCAACCGGCCATGGCAGATGTTTTCATTTCAAGTGAACTACAGTATTGTTTGATCACTTTCATCAATTCTGGAGGTAGGTATTAAGATTATTTATATTTTATACTTATGTACTCAGGAAACTGAGGTACATAGAAGTGAAAAAACTAGAAAATTATAATGACCTCAATTCAAAGTACATACAGGAATAATTCTGGTCTATCCTAGTCCTTGTTTTATGGTTCCCATAAAGAGTAAGAAATTAAAGCTCCTTCTTGCTATAGAGTCCTCGAGAAAAATCACAAAGGGTCCTACTCTTTGCTTGTTAATACCAAAACAGCTGTGCCACACTTCAAGTCTACCTAACATGTAATCTCAGAGTGTTGGAAGACCTATGCTTTTAAAAAAATTACCTGTGATAATATGGTTGTTAGGTCTTCAGCAATCTTACATTTTAAAACATCTTACCATAATATTACCCTAAGTGGTCTGCCTCCTAGTATCATTAGCCATTGACAGTGTGTGTGTTTTATTATCAACCCAGAAACACAAATCCCCAAATGTGGCATTAAAACTTGTATCCCTGTGGGTCATGTGTCAGATGTTCTCTGTGGGAATTCATTTCTCTGCTCTGAAAGCACATTTTCTCAGAAAAACACAGAAATATCTCAGCCCCCTTTGGACCTGGAAGTGACTCACTGACTGGCTTGCCTTTCTTTGTCTGAGCACTCAGCCACAGTAAGTTATTTTCTCCTGCTATTGCACTTTTAAGGTGGGGTGACATTCAGCCAGTATGCATTCTTTTGGTCATACTGTTTGTTTATAGCCAATGTAGGACACTGGTCATAGCCTATGACTTAGGAATTGTTACCGGCTTTGTATATATTATTTACTAAAACTTAGCTCTAAATAAATTTATCTCTAATGTGTCAATTTTTTACTCACTAGTACAGTGATTGCGAACCTATGACACGCGTGTCAGAGGTGACACGAGAACTCATTTATTTGGTTGATTTTTCCTTGTTAAGCATTTAATAAATATATAAAATAAATATCAAAAATATGTCTTTGTTTTACTATGGTTGCAAATATCAAAAAATTTCTATATGTGACACGGCACCAGAGTTAAGTTAGGGTTTTTCAAAATGCTGACACGCCGATCTCAAAAGGTTCACCAGCCCTGGCCTAGTAAGACAACAAAAACATTTAAAAGAGATTATGCCAGGTCCCAGAAAAGATATTGAAATGGAATGGTTACAAATTTGGGGACTAGGAATGCTTACATAAACAAGTAGGTTTTTGTAATAATTAATCTTTTCTTTCACAAAGTCTAAAGGACATAATGATCTTGCCATTGTTACAAAAGGAATTTTGTAGCAGAATGGTACATGTTGCCTATCAGTCAGAAGTTAACAAGCAGTGCATTTAAGTAGAAAATGTTCAGAATATATCTGCTTGAGACTAAGATTAGGTTTTTATTCTCCAGCAATAGTGCATAATAGGAACATCTATCAGGAAAGCATGAAACAAAGTCAACAGAGATTGGAAGCTGAGGATGAAATAAGTTAGTGTCAGCGATTTTTTTCTAGCTGAAACAAAGATGCAGATTATATAGTTTGCCCATTTCTTAGTTTAGGAACAATTGTGTTTTTCTTTGACCTTCACTCCTTTTGGTTTCTTCTTCCAAAAAGCAATAATAATTCTCATGTTAACTTACTGTTTGAATAATTGTTTTTTTTCACAATTTTTGAATATAACAAAAAATAGACATAGGCTCACTTTATACATTTATAGACTGTAATTACAACCATGGCTATCAGCAAAGTTTGTATTTATATTATTTCATTAATTCAGTTTCTAACATCTAGGAAGAATTTCCAAATAAAATTCCAAAGTAAATCAATCTCAACAGAAACAAATTAATTTTACCTATGAACCTGGACTTTCAGAGCATGTTCTTTTCCCACATACCCTGATATCTATAATAATAAAAGTGTAATATGCTAATTAAACCAGATGTCCTTCTGAATGAAGCTGGGGCTGCTAGGAAACCTTGGGTCCGGGTGCCTGCCGGTGGCCTGAGGAGGGAAACCCGGGTCTGCAGGCAATTTAACTGTCTGGTAAAGCTGCTCTTTAAAAGAAGAACAAAAAATTTAGACACTTAGCCATTACTGGGAAGAAGCAGGAAAGTGGGAATCAAAATGAGGAAATATAAATAGACTAAAAAAAAACAATAATGATCAAAAGCAGACAATAATTTTAGACAGCTATTATAAATATGTTGAGGAACTTAAAGGAAAGCATGAACATAATATGGAGATAAATAGAAGATATAGAAAAGAACAAAGTGTGCCGTAGCTGGTTTGGCTCAGTGGATAGAGTGTAGGCCTATGGACTGAAGGATCCCAGGTTCGATTCCAGTCAAAGGCATATGCCTGGGCTGCTGGCTTGATCCCCAGTGGGGGGCATTCAGGAGGCAGCCAATTAATGATTCTCTTTCATCATTCATGCTTCTATCTCTCTTTCCCTCTCCCTTTCTCTCTGAAATAAATAAAAATACATATAAAATAAAAAAGAGCAAAGTGGAACTTCTGTATAACAAAAAGCTAAGATGCAAATTGACCGAACAGCAGAACAACCGATCACAATGATGCACACTGGCCACCAGGGAGCAGATGCTCAATGCAGGAGCTGCCCCCTGGTGGTCACTGTGCTCCCACAGGGGGAGTGCTGTTCAGCCAGAAGCCCTGAGCCAGGCTCACGGCTGGTGAGTGCAGTGCTAATGATGTCCCACTGACATCCCCTAAGGGCTCCCAGACTGTGAGAGGGTGTAGGCCAGGCTGAAGGACCTCACCCTTGCCTGAGTGCATGAATTTCGTGCACCGGGCCTCTAGCATTTACACAAATGTTTTAAGAGTGTTGCTACACATACATACTGACTAAGGCCTGACTTGATAACTTTTTTGGAAGATTATGAAAAGATCCAAAACTCTGTTTTAAATGATCCTTATTATTCCAGAAATGCCTTTTGCCATTTTCATGTATTTACCTTATCGAAAGCTAGAGAATAAGTACTAAGGAATTCATCTCCATGTGTTTGCAGTACTTATTACTGTGCTACAATCCCACATTTCCATAGGTCCCCGCAAATTTGCATGGTTCCTGACCTGCCAGAAAAGAGATACCCTTTACTACCTGTGAGGCAAGAACTCTGCGCAAGAGAGCAAGTAGCAGACAGTTTCCTGGAAGGTCTTTGTAGGCATTGCTATCAAGTATAATCCTTGTTTTTTGCTGGTAAACGTGTCAATTTTGATTAGCTAATTTTACCTTTAAATATGACATTTCTGGTGCGGTTACAGTTAAAAATTTGATTTTATTTGTGGTGAATTACAGTATTGTTTCAATTACTTTGTTCAACTCTAGAGATAGATATTAAGATAACACATGTTATAGATGAAGAAATTGAGGCACACAAAAGTTAAGGAATTTAAGGTTGCACAGCTAATAAAAAGCAGAGTTGAAGAATAAATTCATTTTGCTTATCCTATTGAAAATATCAAACATGTAACCATCTTGCCATATGCCTCCCTGGAAATATATAGAAGCTAAATAGTGGGCCTTTGAACAGCCTCCTGTACATCTAGAATCATCATCTTTAAGGTTTTTTATTCCCTTGAAAATTTATATCTATAATTTGTTTTTACATTAAAATCTCATAATATAAGCATGTAGGAAATTTTATGTGTTTCTGAATTCTGATGAGCTATAATTTATACTGTAATCTTCTGAAAAATTTAATCTGCTCTATCCTAAAATTTGATGACAGGTGCTACAGCATAATATTTTTTCCATGGATTTTTTTTGGGGATCTCTTGAATTTCACACCACTTAGAGTGAGATATTTCTGTTACCCTATGATTTTTGAGAGTTATAATTTAAAAAGAAGAAAAAGAAAGATAAAAAATCCTTGTGGTATAAGACTTTCTGAGTAGAGAATACAAAACACAACACCTAAATCATCCCAATGCAAACTCACAAATAGATTTTTCCCATTAGTTTCAACCAGTCCTACCTTAATCACATGTAATTAATTCTTTTTCATTCTTCTTGTATCAGCAGCCTATCTTTTGAAGTCCTATGCTTCTGCAGTGAACAGTCCTCAAAATTTTGAATCTCCTGTCCTTTATACCATCCATTTCACTGTGACTTGAAGGCTTTCTTGGACCTTTCTTCTATTATACCCAATAATTGACTTATAGTTTGTGACAGGTGGCCCTCAGTTCACACATGTGTGGAAGGAAGATATAAGACTGACAAGCTTGGGTCAACTTGTTAGAGTGATAGAATATATTAAGAAAGGAGCATGGATTCCCCTATTGTAGTGGTCAGCAAACTTGCGGCTCTGCAAACTGCAGCTCTCGAGCCACATGCAGCTCTTTGGCCCCTTGAGTGTGGCGGTATTTTGTGGAAGACCCACATTCAAGGGGCCAAAGAGCCACATGTGGCTCACGAGCCGCGGTTTGCCGACCAAGGCCCTATTGGGTAAAATACATAAATACATGGACCTAACCATGACCTTTTCTTAGGGTGTTAGGCAGTATTTGTCAAACATAAATTTAAGACGTTATGGATTGTGATTAACAAATCTCTAGGACTTTACCATCTCACACCTTTCAGAATGGCTATCATCAACAAATCAACAAATGACAAGTGCTGGAAAGGATGTGGAGAAAAAGGAACCCTTGTGCACTCCTGTTGGGAATGCAGACTGGTGCAGCCACTGTGGAGAACAGTATGGAGTTTCCTTAGAAAACTTAAAATGGAACTCCCAATTGACCCAGTGATCCCACTTCTAGGAATATATCCCATGAAACTAAAAACACCAATCAGAAAGGATATATGCACCCTTATGTTCATAGCAGCACAATTTACAATAGCTAAGATTTGGAAACAGCCTAAGTACCAATCAACAGATGACTGGATTAAAAGACAGTGGTACATCTACATAATGGGACACTACACTGCTGTAAAAAGGAAGGAACTCCTACCATTTGCCATAGTATGGATGGACCTGGAGAGCATTATGCTAAGCGAAATAAGTCAGTCAGAGAAAGATAAATATCAAATAATCTCACTCATTTGTGGAATATAATGAACAAGATAAATTGATGAATGAAAACAGATCCAGAGAAGCATGGATCATACTGTCAAACCTCAGAGGGAAGGCAGGGGTGGGGGGTAAGGAGGAGAGATCAACCAAAGGACTTGTATGCATGCATATAAGCCTAACCAATGAACACAGACACTAGTGGGGTCGGGGCATGAGCAGGGGAGGTGGGGGACAATGGGAGGATAAGGACACATGTAATACTTAATCAATAAAGCAACACCCATAAAGTGTGGGCCACAATCATTACTAACAAGCAAGAAATAAAAACCACCCATAAAGTGTGGACCACAATCATCCTATCTAATAAAGAGGAATATGCTAATTAACCCTCATGCCATCACAAAGATGGTGGCACCCAAAGCCAATAAGGAGGGAATATGCTAATTGACTGTCCTGCCCTCAAAGATGGCAGCACCCACAGCCAATAGGAGGGAATATGCTAATTGACTGCCTCACCCTCAAAGATGGCGGCACCCACAGCCACAAGATGGCAGCGCCCATTCCCCTCAGCCCCGCTGGGGCAGCAGGCGTGCAGCAAGTCCGGGCCTGCCCCTAGGTGGGCCTGGCCAATCTGCATGCCTGCCTCTGGAGACCCCTAGTCTCCTCAGCCCTCCAGCTGCCCAGGGCCAGCCCAAGGCACAGGTAAGCCCAAGACTCAGGTAACCAGGGCCACCCAAGGCTTGCACTGCTGGCAGTGGCAGCAGTGGAGGTGTGATGGGGCATTGCCTTCCCCTGATCACCGGGTCACCTCCCACCCCTGAGGGCTCTTGGACTGTGAGAGGGGGAAGGCTGGGCTGAGGATCCCCCCTCCAAGTGCATGAATTTTCATGCACCAGGCCTCTAGTTACTAATAAGCAAGAAATAATAAACTAGGAATGAAAGCTGATACATCAGCTTGTGAAGTTATTGTGCCAATCTAGGTACATGACTAAGAGCATGTTTCTATACACAGGGTGGAGCAAAAGTAGGTTAACAGTTGTGAGTCTGCAAAACATAGAGTTTATTCTTATATTATTACTAGAGGCCCATTGCATGAAGAGATTCGTGCAATAGACCGTCCCTTCCCCTGGCTGCCGGCACCAGTTTTCCTCCGGCACCCAGGACCCAGGCCTTCACTCCGGCTAGAGCCTTCAGTCTTCGCAGCTCCTGACGGAGCCTTCAGTCTTCACTCCTCCGCTTCACCCATATGTATGCAAATTAACCACCATCTTTGTTGGATTAATTTGCATACTCTCCTGATTGGCTGGTGAGCATAATGGAGGGACGGTTCATTTACATGTTTGTCTATTATTAGGTAAGATTTATTAATTGTTGTCTTATTTTCCATAAGAGAAACTGTAAACCTACTTGTGCTCTACCATTAATGCTAAAAAGATAGTTACTGAAACATATTTATATCAACAATAATTTATCATTTAATATGAACTTTAAAAAAAGTAAATACTTCTATATGTAAAACTCTAAGTAAAAATTATTGCATTGCAATTTGATATGCTTGATGCTCTGTGTTATGGATTCTGATTTTCTTAGGAATTTTCCAGGTATCCCCAAAATATTTACTCATTATTTTTAAGGTCTCAAAATCAATTAGAGAGCTTAGAAATTAAATTTAGGTTGATATTAAAGAAAAACATAATCATTGTTGGCATTAAAATTGACTTTATAATATTACAGAGAAAACCTGTATTATAATATAGTCAAAATGGAATAACTATAGGCCCACATATTTTGTAGCATTGTCTGATGTTGGCAAGAACCAATCCTTTGGTTAAAAACTTGACTTACTACTAGTCAGTTTCTTATTATTACCTTAAACATTTAATAGCAGTAATGGTAGTTTTTCTAGGAAGTGAAATTAGTATCTGTACTAATAAAAGAGTAATATGCTATTTAGACCGCGTTGACCGGGCATCTTCTGGTCATCCGGTCCTCCTTCTGGACAAAGCCACAGTGGCAGGGGCTGAGGCAGAGGTGGTTAGAGGTGACCAGGCTGGCAGGGAAGGGAAGTTAGGGGCAATCAGGGAGGCAGGCAGAGGGGTTAGGGGTGATCAAGCAGGCAGGCAAAGTGGTTAGGAGCCAGCGGTCCCAGATAGCGAGAGGGATGTCGACTGCTGGTTTAGGCCTGAACCGGCAGTCAGACATCCCCCGAGGGTCCTGAATTGGAGAGGGTGCAGACTGTGCACTGAGCCTCTAGTATAGATTATAATCCTAAACTGTTGCCAAACTCAAGGGGTTTGCTGCTTGGGGTGTTTTATTCAAGAAGGAGATGTGGTTGTTGCCAGCTAGTTTTATTTACTTGCAGTAATAAAGGAGAAAGTGAATTAACATCCAATGATATGTCTTCCTGAAGGAAGGCTTAGCCATTGTTAAGTACAATATTTGGTCAATTATATGTTGATTTCTTCTTTGCAGTTGGCTATATTTTCCTGGTTGAGCTCCTGTCAAACTCATCTCTTTGCAGCTGCATCTGCAAAACACTGCGCTACATTTTAACATTTAGCAAGAACAGCATTTAGAAAGATCTCGAGAGCCTTCTCCTATCTAACAAAACTACAAAAATCAAGAAGACAAGTAGAAAGGCTATGTGGGCTATGAGTCCCATAAAGCAGAGATTTCCACACATTTTTTGTTATCACTACTATAAAAATTGTGGACACTACCTAAAGATCATATTTTTATAAATTATATAATGTACAAATAATTTATTATGAGCATTTAAAATATTTATAAATAGAAGCTTATAAAATAAATCAAGATTAAAATTGAATTTTAAATATTTACTTTCTACACCCCACTGGATAGTTTAAATAGGTGCTGGAGTATACATAGTTCTCTGAGGAGATAATTTCTCTACTACCAATTTAGATATGCCACTCTGCTACTGAAAGCCCTAGGTGGTCTTTGTTAACCTCTACAGTGTTCTTCTTTAGAGGATAATGCCAAACATTTCCCAAACTATGAATTTGAATAAGTACTCCAGCAGTTTATAAACCTTTTAATTGCTCCTCATCCTCACCAACATTTGGTGTATTCATATTTTACATGTTAGTGTGTTTGTTTTCTATGTAACACTAGTTTCTTTTAAAATATTTTAATAGTAAAGAAAATTAAAATAATATCAGCAATAATAAAAGAGAAACCCTTAGAGTAGACACTTTTTGTTTTGAATAGCAGTTTTTCAAGGTCTTAAATTTTTAAGTGCAAAGTTTGTCAGTTCTCTGTTCTCAATGTCACTGTTTTAATGAACAATGTTTCTTAATGTTCTGTCCTTGATAAGCAGTATAACTGACTCCACAATTTTGTAGAGATTCTCATGAACAGAAACTTTTTGTAGAGTTGCAATATTGAGAAGCTTTCATTTTTGAAATTATTACAGAGACCTTGAGAGAATGTGATATTAAAAAATCACATCAGACATTACAAGACCAAAATGAATAGACTTTAGCAAAATGCTTTGTATGTTACAAGAACCTCAGGAAAAGCTGAACAGCGTTTTCTTTCACTTCTGTTACAGCAGAACAAAATGTTCTTTCTTGCCCAGTGATGTACATAAAAGTTTAAAATGGTTATAACTTGAAACTAATGAACAAATTGCAATAAAATAGAATAGCAGATAAAGCCAAACTGCCAGCTTCATTAAGAGGGGGAAGTGAGTTATAAGATATTGCTCATAATTATAATAAAGTAGGACTAATAGAACCCCAGATTTAAGCAATCTATCTATCCATCAGTCTAAAGGTGTGTCTAGTCTAGAAGAAGCAGAGAAAGAACTTTCAGGTGGCACAGCTTGACTTTTCTTCACAGGGAAGTAAATATCAAGAATGGGAAAGAAATTGTGAACTTTCTGCTTGTGTCCTTTGCCCAGTTCTCTACTCCATTGTTCACTTTTTGAAATATAAGAACCACTTTAGGGATATTTTTGTTTATATAATCATATGCACTGAAAATAATTTATAAGTTTGTTGTTGATGTTTTACTTTGATTTATTATGATGTGATTTTATATATGCATCCTTTCAGATTTTGTTTGACGGTTTTTCTTTATTTTTTAAAAAATGTTTTATTGATTTCAGAGAGGAAAGGAGAGAGAGGGGGATAGAAACATCAATGATGAGAGAGAATCATTGATTGGCTGCCTCCTACTGGGGATAGAGCCTGCAACCACAGCATGTGCCCTTGACCGGAATCAAACCTTGGGACCCTTCAGTCCTCAGGCCTACACTCTATCCACTGAGCCAAACCATCTAGGGATGATGGTTTTTCTTTAGAAATGACCTAAGGAAAGATGTATTAGAATATATGAGTGAAAAGAGAAGTATATTATGTCCCAAGTTCAGATTCACAATTATAAAAAATCAATTTTAACTAAAATAAAAGATTAATTCACTACCATCCCGATCAAGACACTTGTCAGACTTTTTTAGAGGAGTTTGACTTGTAGGTCTTAAATTTACCAGAGAATTTTACAAGAGAAGGCCTGAAAAATATGTAAGGAATATTTAAACTGCATCTTTATTATATTAAAAAGGGATTTGCTACACTTCTTTTTGTTTTTCAGGAAATTGCCCACCCTAGGGGTTTGAATGGAAATGGAACAAACATATGTTGCCATTACACTTTAAAGTTCTTTAAAAGGAACATTTTTTTTCCCTTTAACTGTATTTCGGTTTAAATTGGTGATTCTCCTCCTGCTAAATGAAAGAAGGAGCTCCTGCTTTCTCCATCACAGGGAGGGGGCGGAGCATCCTCTAGAGAAGCTTGTAAGTGAGCTTCCTCTGGGCAGTCTTGGGGAGGAGCCCTGTTACATAGAGACTTCAGAGGCTTCTTCTGAAGAACAGCAGCTTGGAGGTAATGGCTGTCTTAAGATCTAGTTATTATCTGAGATTTCTGGAGATTTTGGAGTAAAGGTGAGAAAAGAAGGAACTGGTGTTTTGGAGTAGTGGGAAAGGAGAGTTTTGTGAGAGTCATTGTTGTTGTGAGGGAATTAATATCTGGATTTTGTATTCCTCCAGATATTTCAAAAGTCCATATTTTTAAAATTGGGGGGGGGGTCAGATTACACCTGCGGAAAAAATACTTCATAAGGTTGGAAAAGCTAACTTTTGAATAGAATGTTTTATGTTTCCATCAAAAAACAGTGGTAACAGAGATAAATGATGAAACAGAACTTGATAAATTTAGCGTCCTTATTTTTAAAAAAAAAGATAGTGATAATCTCAATGAAAAAATGAAGTTGTTGGTTGGGGATGTTGACTTTTTATATTACTTTGGTTGTTTTGATTGCATTTCTATCAAATCTTACTGTTTTGTTGGTTTGTATGGTAGAATCTGAAATACTGTGTAATTGTGCAGATTTAAGTACTTCTGAGAATTAGAAGCTTGACTATTTGTCAAGAGATGCTTAATATCTTAAAAGAATTGCTGGTTTATAGATGTGCAAAGGACAATCTTTGTCTACATCTCTACCTATCTATCAAAAGAATTACATATTCCTGTTTGTACTGTAATATAAAAATGTCTGAAAATCTTAACCCCCAAAATAATAGATACATATTAATATAATAAAACATAACAAACAATATATCCAGTAATAAAGTATATCTAAGGAAATTAAGAGAGGAAATTTTCCACTTTTTCTTCCACATTTCACTTAGTATGTAGTACCTATATCAGCATAAAATAACCGAGATGAGAATTTAAAAACATGGGGGAAAACTACCTTGCCAAAAACATATAAACATGGAAAGATGTCA
>NW_005361652.1:1002746-1019649 GCF_000412655.1 Myotis brandtii | reverse complement strand
TGATGGGGGAAATCAAAGCTATTAGACTCAAATATAATCAGTGAAAAGCTCAGGTTTTGGAATATTGGTAGTATGTTTTTTCTTCTTTAGATTTTATGTACCAAACACACTGCATTGTCTTTAGCTGAAGGTGGATTTTTCTGTGTATTTAATACTGGTTGTGATGGGGGAAATCAAAGCTATTAGACTCAAATATAATCAGTGAAAAGCTCAGGTTTTGGAATATTGATGGTATGTTTTTTCTTCTTTAGATTTTATGTACCAAACACACTGCATTGTCTTTAGCTGAAGGTGGATTTTTCTGTGTATTTGAGAATACTGGTTAATTGGTTGCTTGTGCTTTTCTTGCATTTCAAATATTTAGACTATATTCCAGACTTTGGTTCAAGCAGAAGATATTTATTTATATTTTTACATAGTTTTAAGAAAGAATTAAAAAATGTATTTAAACACAATGGGATAGTCACATAGTATGCTGCATCCATACTGTTGAATACTATGCAGCTGTAAAAAGAATAAGCTAATGCAGTGAGCTAAATGCAATGATAATAAAAATTTACAAAGTATATTCTAAAAATAAGCAATTGGAGAATGGCCTCTGTAATATTAGTACAACATATGGAAGAAAACCTGGAACTATACTTGCTGCTTTAATTAATTGAAGATATACATGTAGTTGGAGAGATGACAGAACATTTCAAACTTCTATATATTGATTAGAAGAAATATTTTAATATCACTATTTGCCAAGTCCTGGATGTGGGTAGCCGGCTCCCTCCTCCCTCCTGTCAGAGTCTGTGATGGCGCCCACAGGGACACAGCGTCAAAGCCAGTGCCCCGCAGGGCTGCAAGACTCCCCTGAGTCCCGGAGTCGTGCAGCCCCCACTGGGCTGGCACCTCAGGGGACACGGGCCTGGTGAGGGGTATGAGAGTGGTGACCTGGCTCTAAGAAAACCGCCCTGGGCCTCCCAGTGTTAACTCTGGGTTCCCCCATGAAAAGGGCCAGAGGCGTCGGGGCTGAGTGCAGAGCCAGCAGCGGCAGTGGTGGAAGAAGCTGTCATGGCTGGCACTTTGCCTATCAGGGCGGCGGGACTGCGGCAAACAGCAGAACATGCCTTGGTGGGAATGTCTCTATCAAGTGAGCTGGGGAGGGGCTGTTTTCGAACGTGGCTGCCTGGCTACCAGGGTTCCACGTTCTGTTGGGCTCCATCGTCCGGAAGTGAGGTCACTGTGCTTTTGTGGGGAGAAGCTCAGGGGAGGGGACCAGGCAGTGACCATGGAGGTGTTCTGTCATGTTCATACCCCAGGTCAAGGCTTGGAGGTGGACGTGGAGTGTGGGCAGCTCCCTCTAACCCAACACTGGAGCTGACTCTCATTTCCCCAGGGTGGAGGTGGAATGGGGGTGGTGCCCTTTGCCCTGATGCTTAGCCTGTGGGCCGGTGCCCCTGGGGCTGCGAGATTCCCCCCAGTCCTGGAGTCCCGCAGTCCCGCGGGAATCCTCCGATGCACCTCCTGGTCAACTTCCCTCCAGCACCCTCGCGTACACAGAGTCAAGCCCAGCCCTGACCACCTGTGCGCGCCCACTGTGCACGCAGCCATCTTGTGATGGCGTGAGGACCACCTAGGCTTTTATTAGTAAGATGTTTAATGTTGACATTATTGCAGGGGCCCTCCTTCCCCCCTTTTCCCCACCTCCACCGTCCCCCACCAACCTCTTACTTGTTTTGAAAAGAGTAAGTTTGAATAACTTCCATTATGATAAAATAAGATAAACTTTTAAAATATGGGAAAGTTTTGTAAAAGTAATTCACAAAAAGATGAAGTTGAAAATATTTATTGATGTGGAAAGATGCTCAAATGTATTGGGAGGAATAAAGGTCTGGTTTCAAAAAATACACATTTTTAACTATCTATAGGAAAATTCTAGAAATATAGGGTTTCTCAAAAATGTGTACACATACATTTTTGATAGCTCAATTTATGTTTTTTTCTTTTCAGATTTAATCCCTTGGAATTAATAATTATTCAAAGTGTGTATACATTTTTGGGATATATTTTGATCATTATTGTGAGGATTTGCTTTTTTCTTTGAAAAATCCAAAGATGAAATATATACACTATGGATGAGAGGTATTATCATAAATACTAAAATGGGGATTTATGATCCAATTTTTTCTAACATTCGCACAACTCAAATTGAAAATGAAAATGTCTAGGAGCCTGAGAAGGCTATTTGGATGGCTGTACTTCCTTCCCATCCTTCCCCTCTAAGGACTTAGGTGACTGCAATTCTGATTCTAGTCACAAGATGGCCCTTGCCAGGTGTCCCCAATTTCTCCAGGCAACCATTTTTATGAAGTAGACAAAGTAATAAAACATATTTTATGTTAGCAGATTATGAGACAGTCTCAGAGTGGGTTTCATTTCTGTTGAAAAATTGCACATATATAATAGGGAAAAAAATCTCATACAAGACTGATGTGAGAATTCAAACAGAAAACATTTTTAAATGTAGCTGCACAGATTTAGCCTATAGAAGGAAGACATGAGGCAATCATTATTCCCTTCTTTCCTCTCCCCAAATCATACTTTTCATAAGAGAGATGATTTTATCATGAACCAAATAGCAACTGTGTCACAGAGGGCATTTCAAATAATAAGAACAAAAAAATTAAACATGGTATCCATATCACTGATGAGATTTCATCTCTTTCCTGTGTTTCAGAATGACATGCCTGCTGAAGTTTTGGTAGGGAAGTTTCTTCAAGTCATTTCCATTTAATTTGTTTGGTTCCCTGTCTCTTTTTGAAGAGCTTAAATTTATATCAGAAATGTGCATGACTTGGTGAGTCTGCATGTTTAGCCAGTTGAGCTCCTGAAAGGCAATTTGACCATAGAAGTGTGGGCAGGGAGAAGCAGCTAGAGTGATAATCAAAATAACCAGATCATGCCCTAGCTGGTTTGGCTCAATGAAGCGTCAACCTGCGGGCTGAAGGGTCTCGGGTTCAAGTCCAGTCAAGGGCACATGCCCAGGTTGTGGGTTCGATCCCTCACAGAGGGCGTGCAGGAGGCAGCTGATCAATGATTCTCTCTCATCATTGATGTTTCTATCTCTCTCTCCCTCTCTCTTCCTCTCTGAAATCAATAAAAAATATATATTTTTTAAAATAACCAAATCACAGGGCCAGACCCTGCACAATCCACATGACACTGGGTAAGACTCTTCCCATTTCACAAAATATTTCATATTAGAAACATGTTGAGTACTTTGGGTATAATTCATTTTGCTTACTGCTCTGCAGCCATAGCATTTAAAATTTCATATTAAAATCATTATAAGTTGAGAATTTGAGTTACATGTTATTTTGCTCCCTGTTCTGCCACCATAATGTTTTGTAAGTAAAAGTCATACCTTCTAGTTAGGGGGGAAAAAACCAACAACTTTGTGTTAAACCACAATGGAGAAATCATGCAAGAGGCTATTCAGGCATTTTGAGGTTCCAGCAAGTGGCCTGACACTCCAATCCTTGACAGCTATGCTAGGTTATCACCACAAACTAGATTGCATAGTTATAAAGATTTATTTAAAGTCTTATGATCTTCCTTAAGTCAACATCTGTATACTCTCTTGAATAATATTTTGTAGTGGTTTAACATATTTAAGTTTTCCTAACAGTCATCACAATTATCTGACTCTTCAAGTCATGCTCTTAATGAGGTTGTTAGTGTTAAACCACACTATCTGTGTCCATGATATCTTTGGTTGCTTTGGACTGACAGTGCAGCAATAGTGAGTTATCATTTCCTCATGATAACCCAGTGGGGTCCTAAAGGCACAAATTATCCAGGAACACAAATAATTCCCCTGACACTGCCAAATATTCTTCCACACACATTTACTTCTTATAGTACAACAGAAATAGTAAAGATATTTGGTTTGTGTTATCATAATACTTCTTTTCTGTTTTTGTTCCCCTCCCCTAAATATGTTCCATTTCTCTGACCTTCTATATCTGATACCCATTATTTATTATGATTTGTATCTTGTGTCCATTCTAATTATCCACCCCTTTATGCTTAGCAAAGTAAACTTACCTGATCCCTTTCCTTTTTTGCCATTTTTTTTTACTTTATTTTTATTGTTGACACTGGTATAGATATTCCCCATTTCCTCCCCCCCTTTGCCCACCTCCATCTGCCATGTTTTAATCTAATCTAATCATTACCCTTTGCAAACACTTTATTCAAGCTATTTTGTGAAGTTTCTGAAGAGGATACAACAGGTGAGAACCATTTACTGGCCCTAATGAGTTATGGGATCTTCAAAATACTGCTTTTCTAGAAAACCAGGCAGCTAAAACCAGACCAGTGACCTAAGGATTTTTCCACCATGTTTTGTGTCTTGTTTGATGTCTTGTCTATATCCAGATGCATTAATTTAACATGTGCTAATTTAATAACTCTATAGTTAAATTAGGACTTCTTATCCCGTTTTCCCATTCTTCCTGTCTTATCTGTCTCTTACTACACACTTAGACAGATACTCAACTCTTTTTATTATTGAACCACTAAATATGGTTTAATATTTAGACAATCTAAGTTAATATCCTCTGATGCAAGTGACTCATGCATCTTTCTTAACTATGCTATATAGTGTGAGAAGAAGACAACTCAGCATCCTTGTCAGTGATTTGAAAGTTTTCTCTCCACTGAGATAATAAAGGTCTCAAACCTAGAACTGTCTTCCTGCCTGCTTATATGAACACTTCAGAAATGCAACTCTGTCATAATGCCTCCATAACAAACTCTTAAAGGCCGGGCATTTGGGTTCTGCTATCAGAAATCATTACCTACTCATCAAAGGTGTCCTTTATTCAGATTGGTCACTGGAATAATTTTTTAAGTACCCTGACCCTTCTGTTATATGTCTCTGAAAGAATGTTGGATTCTTTCTTTAGAGACCCCAGGGCAGACATGTTTATTTGTCTTCATTTCTTAATTACAGGAAGAGTTGTGTCATACTGCAGATCTGTTTATCTAACCTGAATAGTCAGGTGACAGGAGATAGGAGTCATGTTTACTAGTTCATTCTAATAATGCATGGAGTTGTGAGGGCCTCATCAACTTTATTTACATTTTATATTGTTTTTAAGCTCAACATTATCTTTTCTTACAATGATTCTGTTTTCTTTTTATTATTATTTTTCAATTACAGTTGACATCCAATATTATTCTGTATTAGTTTCAGATGTACAGCAAAGTGGTTAGAAAGTCAAGTACTTTACAGAGTGGTCCCCTCTGGCTTTAAGTACCCACTACATAGTTATCTCAATATTGTTGACTGTATTCCATATGCTGTAATCTACATGTCTGTGGCTATTTTGCAACTACTAATTTGTATTGCTTAATCTCTTAGCCTTAGAGAACAAATGCTCAGAATGATCCATTGGCAGTTTAAGGCAATAGAAATCTAAAACTTAATTTTAATTTCTTGAGCATTTTGTGAGCAAAAAGCTCAACAGAAGAGAATAGAAAAATTTTCCATATTGAATTAGCAATTGCAAACAACAAATGCACAAGAACAAGGAGTTGCCATTTTTAAATGAGATGGAATGAAACTGGCATTTTTCTGCATAACAAATGTTTTTCAGCCCCTCTCCAGGAATAGCTATATCTGAAAGGGAAAGTACTGCCAAGTCCTGTGAAACAAAGACACATGTCATAACTACCGTATAGCCAAGTGAATGCTGTCATGCAGATATTGTTGGTGCAAAAGAATAGTGCAGAAAAAATTTTTTTTAACTTTGTGAGGGAATGTGAAAGATAGAGAGTTCATATATAACTAAGGTAGTTACTAATGAAGATGGTTGCAGTTCACCAATATGCTCACCATCAGGGACATGAGATTAAGCAATATTCACTCTGACGTTACATTCACCAATGTCCTCAAAATCTGAAGATGAATGATATATCATCCTTGACTCTACCAAAGAGACAGGATTCCAAGCCCAGGAGTCAGCGAGTTCTGGTGAAAAGAGAATACTTCCTTCTGTTTGGGAGTCAGATAGAGACTTTGGCTTTGATTTTGTCTTTCCCTCTTCACATCTTTGTGACCTTGCACATGAGAAGTGCCCATTTCATCACTCCTTTGCTAACTCACCATTGTATCATTTCATTGTTTCTTGGTAAGTCAAATTAGGTAGAAAAATAAAATCTTGTGTATATTTGCATATCTTTGATTATTAGGGAAGGTCATTACTTTTTATGTACTGCTTGGTTTTAATCTTTATTTGAATGTTTGAGTTTTGAAGAGCCCCTATGAATAACAACTCCCTTTCTCCACTGAGCAAATTCATATGAAACAAATAAGTTGCAGATAGAAGCCAAGGTCTTAGCTTTTGCACAAGGGAATGCTCAGTTGGACAATGACTATCCTGAGATTCAAGTGGTGCAAAAGATTCAAGTGGGTCTTATAACATCAAATTTAAACAAATCTACCAAATAGCCTAGAGACTTGTAAATGTACAAAAAGAACAGAGTTACCTGTAATTGTACTACATGAGTTTGCTCACAGAGAATATCCATAGCAGGGAAGAATTATGCCTTCAGAACATTCTGAATTGACTATGGATGTCCTTTACTCATTTTTAACTTTGCTATTTATTTCTTAACAAATTGTTAAGAGCTACTTTAGAGATTTTTTTTAAAAATTAAAAGGTTTTGTCAAGTTCTTCTGTTTTTAACTTTGGTTAACTGTATTTTTACCACAGTTTTTTTCAATTTCAGTATATTTAGATATCCATTTTCTATAAAGATTTTGAGTGATGTTTTTTGTTTAGAAATTACTTTGCTTGAGCCCTAACCGGTTTGGCTCAGTGGATAGAGCATCGGCCTGCGGACTGAAAGGTCCCAGGTTCAATTCTGGCCAAGGGCATGTACCTTGGTTGCGGGCACATCCCAGGTGGAGGGTGTGCAGGAGGCAGCTGATCGATGTTACTCTCTCATTGATATTTCTAACACTCTATCCCTCTCCCTTCTTCTCTGTGAAAAATCAATAAAATATATTTAAAAAAAGAAAAAAAGAAATTACTTTGCTTGAAAAAAAACTATGAAAACTATGAAATGTTCTGAAGGATGAATGAGATAAACTGAGTAAAAAGAGAGGCATATCATGTCCTAGGGCCAGAAGAATTAAAATTGTAGCTACTTAATTCTCCACAAAATAATGCATCAATTTACTGCAATCACAAACAAGAACCTAGTGAATCTTTTTTTTTACATTTTTTATTTAAATTTTTTAAATTTAATGTTATTTTGTATTAGTTTCAGGTGTACAGCATAGGGTTACACAATAATATACTTTACAAAGTGTTCCCCCTGATTCTTGAGCAGCTGTGTCTTAACATCTTTTGTAAAATAGTGTCGAAAGGGCAAGAAAAATATGTAAGAGATATTTTTAACTAGGTCTTTATTGTATGATAAAGGGTTTTGCTACTTCTTTTCAGGAAATCACCTACCCCTGTGTTTTGAATGGAAATTAAAGAGATACATGTTGCGATTTCGCTTTGAAGTCCTTTAAAAATGACCGTTTTTCCCCTTTAAGTGAATTTCAGTTGACTTGGCGATTCTCCTCCCTCTAATTTAGGGAAAGGCCCCCTGCTTTCCCCATCACAGGGAGGGGGCGGAGCATTCTCTCCGAAGCTTGGAAGTGAGCTGTTCCTGGCCTGTCTTGGGGGAGGGGCTGCATTTCATGAGGCTGCAGCTGACAAGAAGCTTCAAGGTAATGGCTGTCTTAAAGCGAGTTATTTTCTGGGAATTTCTTCGGGCTTTGGTATTACGATGGGAAAAAAAAAACTGTTGTCAGCAAGAGGTGGGAATGAAATAGAGTTTGGGGGGAATTGCTGTTATTGTGACAGACTTAACCCCCTGAAAAATTAGTTTCTCCCGATATTTTTTGAAGTCCACAGTGTGGGAATGGGCGATCAGATTACAGCTTCTAAATTAAGACTTTAGTGAGGCATGCTGTTCATGTTAATTTTTACACGACATCCCATGTTTCTATCTTCATTAGAGAGTTTATTATATTTTTATTTAAACATTTATTATTCTACACAAAGATAACTGATAGAAAAATGTAAACAAAAAGTGATTAGCACATACAAATAGAAATATAAATGTACACGAACATAGAAGGGATCCAGATATGCTGTTGAGTGATAGCATTTGTAAAAAATATATACATTTTCCTTAGTCAGGGAACTAGAATGCCCTCTTCACAGTCAGCATCTCTAAAGCATTCATATTACTGGAGGTTTCAAAATATATTTTAACCAGTTTTAGCATTTTTCAAGTTGTTTTATTTCGTGATCATTTTTTTTTATCACTAAAAGTGCAAGATGAAGCTGAAACAGTGCACCTATTTGGTTTTAGACACATAAACATTCATAGACACACATACACACAGACTTGAAAACATACCCCCCTTGTCTTTTGCCAATAGTGGAAATTTTCCTGGACCTGATCAAGCGCATAACCTGGTTGCTGTGTTGGCTATAGCCCTGCGTGTGTCCTCCTTGCAACTCATTCTTTCAGACTCACAGGTATGGTATAGCCCTTGTGAGCAAAATAAATAAATAAATAAATAAATAAATAAATAAAATCTTCCTATATCTTTTAAGTTTAAGAGTGAGACAGAGAAAGGATCTGGTTCATTTTTATTAGCAGTTTAAAAAAATATTATGTGGCATGGTGCAATGCATACAATTGAATGTTATATAGCTGACAAATGGAAGTATGAACATATAGTAATTTGAAAAGATGTCTGAAAAATTGTATTAGGTGAAAATTGTAGAATGGCAAGTACCACATATGTCATTTAAAGATAAAGTACTGTGTTAATGAAATTTGTGTAACAAAATAAGAAAAAATATAAGGATACCTATTAATGGGATTGTTTGTGTGGTTGGAGAGACAGGAAACTTTACTATTTATTTAAAAATAATTCTTAATATATATTTAGTCATTTCTAGAAGATTATCACAAAAATTGGCATAAAATGTTTCAAATTAGGGGGAATTATATTTGAACTGATTTGTTAAAAATTACATTGAAAATACGTATTAATATGGAAAATACTTTCAAACCATGGGCTTGAACACAGTAAAATGGTGGTCTGAAGTTACATGCATTCGTGTATATGTGTAAAGAAAAAATATGGAAAGGTACTCAGAAGACAATAATATTGATTATTTTTTCCAGAATTATACTTTTTTAAAAATAAATCTTTATCTTTTCAATTTTCACAAGCATGCCATTTTCTTTTTATCAGACCATTGGAAGTATAGACATTAGCATTCCATTTTTTGTGCAATGCATAACAAAACTATAAATTTGAGCATGGTATATTCTAGAAGCCTGAGAAAATTGCTGTCTTGGCAGGATGTAGTTCCCAACCTTCTCCCATAAAGAGCTGGTAGTAACAGGGTGTAGTTCTGTAATTGGTCACAAGATGGCACCTGCCAGATTTTCCAAGTTTTCTCTAGGCAACTATTTTATGAATTGAGCAAACAAATTAGGGGGGGAATTATATTTGAAGTTATTCATGAAACATATTTTATATTAGCAGACTATGAAATGACATGTAGAGTGTGACTACAGTTCTGTTTACAAATTTGTACATGTCTAGAATAAAAATCCCCACACTAGGACTGATGGGAGAACTAAAAGAAAAATAAAAGCCTTAAAAATATATCTACATCAAATTGGGCCTACAGAGCACGCAAGGCAGTTATTATTTCCCTGCTTCCTATCCCCACCTCACACTTTTCCTAAGAGAAATGATTTCAGCATGAACCAATTAACCAAACATGTGACCAAACTGTGTCACAGAGAGCATTTCAAATAATAAAAACAAAAAGGAAAATAAACATGACATCTACATCACAGATGAGATTTTTATCTCCTCCCTGTGTTTCAGAATGACATGCCTGCTGAAGTTTTCTTTTTTGGGGGGGCCCGAGGGGGGGTAAGGAAGTTTCTCCACACCATTTCCATTGAATTGTTTTGATTCCCTGCCTCTTTTTGGACAGCCTAGGTTAATATAAGAGATGCACATTACCTGGTGAATCTGTATGTGAAGCTAGTTGAGCCCCAGAAAGGCAGTGCAACAACAGAAGCCTCAAGCAGGAAGAAGGCCCTGCTGGACAAGCAGCCGGAGTGAGAATCAAAACAACAGGATCACAGGGACAGACTCTCCACAATCCATGTGACATTGGTAAGGCTTTTTCCATTCCATGTTAAAACATGGTTAAGTTGAGACTATAGAGTACAATTTATTTTGATTCTGGCTTAGTAGCCATAACATTTAAAATTAAAAAAAAACTTGGATTCTAGAGTTAGGAAAGAATTAAATATGTTAAACTCCTATAAAGAAATTATATGAATGGGTATAATGATGTCTACTTATGGAAGACTTGTAGGTAACAGCCAACTGCCTGATTGAAGAAATCCTTGAAAAGTACCCTATTCAATAGGTAGCCATTGTGTCCAAATATCTGGCCACTAAGTTCATCCTCTTAATGAGGTAATTGTGGTGTTGTCTGAGTGGAGACACTAAGCCCAGTATCTGTGGTTGCCTTGCGTAGATAGGGCAGTTTTAAGAAGTTAAAAGATTACTTGAGAATAAATCTTGAGAGGCTCCAATGTATTAAAGTATCCAATAACATAAATGATGTCCCCCTGACGTACTCACCAACATCTCCGCTCTTCCAATCTCCTACACACTCATTTCTTATACTTAATAGCTATAATAAGGCCTGCATACTGGGGTATTACGTAACTACTTCTCATTCCTTTAATTTTTAAATATTTTTCCCCAACCACAATGTTTCTTTGGTGCTCAGTATTTATTAACCTTATTGTATATAGTCTCTATTTTCATTGTTCATGTTTAACAGATGAAATTGCTTTACTAATTCTCTTTTCTCTTTACCTTTTCTTTAAGTGAGTATCCTCTAGTATCATCAATTCAAAATTATTTTAAAGCTTCCTTGCAAGTTTTAAGGAGAATGTATATAAACACAAAAGGAGAAACTATTAGTAACCCTAAGACCTCTAACATTTTTTTTGTGTGTGGTTAACAAGGCAGTTAAACACAGAACAATGACCTAAAGATTTTTCTAGATGATTCAGATTTCACTGATTGATTTCTAGTCTATATCCAGATGTACCAATCAGATCTTCAGTGGTTCATTTTGAATTTCTTTTCTTCTTCCCCCCTTCCCTCTTACATTCATATATGTTTTTATTATACATTTAGACTATTGCTGACCTTTTAAAATTTATTTTAATCTTGTAATATATTTCGATATCAGTATACCAGTTGTCTCTCCAGTCAGCTAGTAAATTTAGAACTTGGTCCCAAATCCATGTTTGTATATCAATCTATTTGAGAAATTCTAACATATAACCTTGCCATAATGCTGTCTGAGAAACTCTGAAGTTTAGACACTGTGTCTTTAACAGTTTAAGAATCTTGAAATATGAATTCAAAAGAATATATGCACCCCTATGTTCATTGCAGCATTATTTACAATAGCTAAAGTTTGGAAGCAGCGCAAGTGTCCATCAGTAGATGAGTGGATAACAAAAAAAACTGTGGTACATTTACACCATGGAATACTACTCAGCTGGAAAAAGAAGGAAATCTTACCCTTTGCAACAGCATGGATGGACTTAGAGAGCATTATGCTATAAAATAAACCATTCATAAATTCATAGAAAGACAAGTATCATATGATTTCACTCATATATGGAATCTAATGAACTAACAAGCAAAGTAGAGACAGACTCATAGATAGAACAGGGTGATAGCTGTTGGTGGTAGGGATTAGGGGGCTGGGTGAGAGGGTGGAGGGACTGAGCAAAAAAGAAAAAAGAGAGAAAAGTACATGGAGGGAGTGGGAAGACTAGAAGGGGTCAATGGGGAAAGGGGGTACATCTGTATAACTTTCAATAATAAAGATAAATTTTTTAAAAAAAACTCATGGACATGGACAACAGTATGTAATTACCAGGGGTTGGGGTGGAAGAGGATATAGGGGGAGACATGCTGATGGATGGAGATTTGACTTGGGGTGGTGAACACACATATAGCGTACAGGTGATGTGTTGTGGAATTGTGCACCTGAATTCTTTATAATTTTGTTAACCAGTGTTGCCCCAGTAAATTCAAGAAAAGGAAAAAGAAAAAAAGAGTAAAACAACTATAATCTCACATCTTATCCTGGTATATGGGCAATATGGTAATGAAGTAAAGTAATGGGGAAATTTCAATTAAAAGAAAAACAGTTTCTTATAACTCCTCACTAAAGAACTGATAAGTACCTTTATTCAGAGTGGTGAGGGGAAGAATTTTGGTCCAGCCTGGATCTTTTCTATGGGTATCACAGAGAATGGCTGTGGGCATGAGGGGGAAGGAGGACAAGAAGGAAGTCCCTTTTTCTTTAAATTCCCCAAAACAGTTCCCATAGAGGTCAATCTCTTTATTTGTTAATCCAGGGAAGAACACTACAGTTTAATCTCTCTAATTTAATACTCATAGTGCAGTAAAGCTTTGTTTGCTGTGTGCTGTGATGATGAAGTTGTAAGGTCCTCATCAGCCTTTCTTTTCTTTTGTTTACTTTAATGTTTCCCATTCCATCATTCTGAATCTTAATTTTTAGCAGCTTCATCCATTGGCACTGTGTAGGCTTTAGAATTACTAGAACACAAAATCTCCAAACATGGCAGGTTTATCTTCTTGTGACGTCTAGGTCACTGGTAGGTATTATTTTTCTTTTCCCCTCTCTTCATGTCCATACACATTTGAACAGAGATTATATGTCCCTCCTGCCCTGGCAGTGATTCACTGTCTGACTTGCCTTTTTCCTATGGTGGATGCTCATCCTTAGTAAGTTTTATTCTGAGGTTCTTCCTCTTCAGGTAGGCTGATTTTCAGCCAGTGAACATTAATAAGGTTTCAAGTTTGTTTATAGCCAGTTTTAGTTACTTGTGCCTATGCCTTAGGGGTCATGGACTATTTTTTAATAACCCTAAGATATAAGATTCCTTGCTTTACAATTATCATGGCTCCCTCATGATAAAAGTATTCTAACTAGACCATTTCTACTCTTTCATATGGATGTTATACACTAAAAAATATATCATTAAAATAAATGGTTTATTCTATAACATTGTCTCTCATATGATATTTGACTTCTGCTTTCTCACTGGGAACATATTCTTAACCTGAACTCTATCTCCAGATTACAGCACTTTGGCTTCAACTCCTTCCTATTCTTTTGCTCACATGGTTGAGTGGCATGTGAGAACTTCACTGTATTTAAAGGTTCTGCTAATGAGGATAATTTTCACAAACTATAAGGTGCTGATGTCATTTAGATTTTTGACATTTGTCTTGTGTTAATGAACTTTCAATGAAAGAGATACTTACTGAAGATAATTTATAGAAAGAATTATATAACTGCATCAAAAGTCAGGTGTCTTAAGTACCCACTTAACATTTTAAAGCAAATTCAGAAATAGATGTTAATAAAAATTAATTAGAGAGATTAAAAATGAATATCTAATATATTCTTTGTATACTCCAAAGAATATTTTTCACACATTCGTTATGGTACCCCTGACCTGTTTTGGCAATCATTGATCCAAACTGCAAGTCAATATTTCTATATGTAACCCTATTACTCCCACAGTAAAATACAATTTTTTATATAGGTAATATTCTGATTCTGGGTGCTTTTTCTAACAGGATAATTGAGGTAAAATTGACAGAGTTAAATTCACCCTTTTAAGTGTATAGTTTGATGAGTTTTGACAAACGTATATAGTCATGTAACAACAAATACAGGCATACCTCAGATATATTGCAGGTTCATTTTCAGACTACCACAATAAAGCAAATATAAAGAATCACACAATTTTTTTGTTTTCCTACTGCATATAAAGTTATATTATGCTATATTGTAGTCTATTAGGTATGCAATAGCATTATTTCTTTAAAAGACTATGTACAAACCTTAATTTAAAAATCTTTATTAGCCCTAACCAGTTTGGCTCAGTGGATAGAGTGTCAGCCTGTGGACTAAAAGGTCCCAGGTTTGATTCCTGTCAAGGGCATGTACCTTAGTTGCGGGTACATCCCCAGTAGGAGGTGTGCAAGAGGCAGCTGATCAATGTTTCTCTTTCATCAATGCTTCTAACTCTCTATTCTTCTCCCTTCCTCTCTGTAAAATATCAATAAAATATATTAAATAAATAAATAAAAATAAATCTTTATTATAAAAATTGCTGACCATTATCTGGCCTTTAGTTAGTCATAATATTTTCACTGGTGGAAGGTCTTGCCTTGATGTTGACAGCTGCTGACTGATTAGGGTAGTGATTATTACAGATTGGGGTGGCTGTGGCAATTTCTTAAAATAAGACATACCTTCCTCACTAAGGTTAATCATTTCTAACATATGATTGAAAGTGAGAGATGTTCAGCTCTTACTGTTGAAAACTTAGAGACCATTGTAGGATTATTAATTGGCCAAATTTCAATATTGTTGTGTCTCAAGGACTAAGGAATCTTGAAGAGATGGAGAGAGACAGGAGGATGGCAGGTCGGTGTAGCAGTCAGAATACATACATTTATCAACTAAGTTCCCTGTCTTAGATGTACATGGTTTGTGGTGCCCCAAAACAAACACAACAGTAACATCAAAGATCACTGATCATAAGTCAACATAAAAATATAATAAAAATGAAAAAGGTTGAAATATTGGAAGAATTACCAAAATGCGAAACAGACAAAAAGTGAGCAAAGGCTATTAGAAAAATGGTGCTAATTGACTTTCTAGCCACAATCCTTCAATGTTTAAAAAACATGATAAAAGGAGGTATGCCTATACAGTCAAATTATAGAATATTTCCATAACTCCAGAATGTTCCCTCTGATCCATTGGAATGAATACTCTCTATATCCAGATTCTTGACCACCATTGATCTAAATTATGTCCCTTTAGTTTTTCATTTCCAGAATGTCATAAATGGAACCATACAATATATAGACAATCTTCGAGTTACTTCAGACTCGACGTACTTTGTTTCATGGTTACGTCGCCATCTCTCATTTATTTATAAAAAAAAGTTCCATCGTTTTGACATATGTGCTTTATGTTTTTTATTATTTATTTACCACAAGTAAAGGTCAGACATTGTTATCTTTCTTTTAATTTTTTTTTTACTGCCTCACTACATTACTGCTGTGTATGTGCTCTATGTGAGTGACGTAGGTGCTTATGTAGGTGGGTTCCAACTTATGGCGAAAATTGCACTGTAGGAATGGATCTCCGAAGTAACCCAAGGACCTACTGTATAGACTTTTGCATCTGGCATATTTTGTTAGCATGTTTCTGCTATTTACTCATGTTGTTCTATGTATCCAAAGTTTATTCCTTATTATAGCTTAGAGGTGTTCTATTATTCTACAATTAGTGTATCAACTCACCAAGAGATTTATAGTTTTGATTATGATTAAAGTTGTTATAAACATTCCAGAACAGGTCTTATTCTATATATAAGTTTTTATTTCTCTTGGGTAAGTATGTAGGAGTAGGATCTTAGGGTTACATATGGTAATTGTATGCCTAGCTATGTTAGAAACAGCCAAACTGTTTCCTAAAGTAGCTGTGATATTTTGTATTTCCATCAGCAATATGTAAGTTCCAATAGTTCTGCATCATTGTCAACTGCTGATACTGTCAGGGTTTTTTCTCTTTTTAACATTTTCCATTCTTATAAACATGTTAGTGGTGTCTCATTGTGGTTTTACTTGCATATCCTTAATTACTAACACCATTGGAACTTTTAAAAAAGTATTCATTTGATAGAGAACCAAGATGGCAGCATAGATAAACACCTGTACTTGCTGCCTCCCACAACCACATCAAAATTACAACTAGAAGACAGAACAACTATCATCCAGAACCACGGGAAAGCTGGCTGAGTGGAAGTACTACAACTAGAGAGGTAAAGAAGAAAGTGCATTGAGACTGGTAGGAGGTGTGGAGGCACAAAACGAGCTGGCACCCAGGTGTGCTGCTTTTTTTAATTGGGAGGGAGATACAAGCTCCTGCTTGCTCTGAGCTCTCGTGCTTGGCAAGACTCTGGGGGACCCAGACGCATATGGGGAGAAACTGGACCGTCTGGCATTGGGGCAGGAATGTGGGGGTGGCTTTGTGGGGATGGCTTTCTTCCAGACAGAAGTGCTTGCAGTGGTCATTGTTCCTATGCTGGGACCTCCCTGGTGCAAGGCTGACTGGCAGCCATTGCTGTTTTCTTTGCCCTGGAGATTCCCTGAGGCCTTGCCCCACCCAATTTAAAACCCCACCCAGCTGTGCACAGCAGCTTTTGCATATGAATGCCCTATCCTTTCTCAGCCTAAAACCTGTCAAACAAGCTGCAGCTGGGTCAGGGAGCCCCAAAGCTATCAAAAGAAGGCCCAAGGCCAGCACCAGCAGCAGCTTGCCTTGCTTCACAGCTGGGCCTCGCTTGGGAACTTCCAAACCTTATACAAAGAGGAGGAATCTGCAGATCTCTCTGTAGCTCCTGCTGGGTGGCCCCAGGCAGTGGTTGACTTTGCACCTCCTTGGAGATACAAAAGCCAGTGTACCCAGTGTTCAGTGTGATGCCATACCAGAGTACAACTCTTCACATCCATAAGTGACACACTCAAGGGGCAGACTCAGTGAGCACCAAAGCCCCACTGAAGCAAGTCCTGCCCTATAAGGGTGTCTCCTGCACAGGCAGCTCTTCCATTGTAGACACAGCTGGTCCTCACAGCCAATTGGCCTGGAGG
>NW_005361652.1:974847-1001650 GCF_000412655.1 Myotis brandtii | reverse complement strand
GGGGAGCTATGGGGGGGGGGAGGAGAAGAACGTCTGTAATAATCTGAACAATAAAGATTTTTAAAGAAGTATTCATTTGATATTCGTACACAGTTTTCCCCTGCTATCCAAAAGTATAATGTTCCTGTGAAAACTTTCATAAGCCAAAATGGCATAAAACAAAGAATTACTATTAATTTATATTAAAAAATTTCTAGCATTCCCAGACTCAAAAAGTAACCTACCAAAAATCATACCAAATAGCACATATTACCTTAAATAACAGTGACATATAGTAAATCAGGAATGATAAGATAAATCCACAGCCTGTATAAAGTAGAATAATGTGTACAATGTAGTTTCACTTATTAAAAGACTGATTTCTCCTTAAGTATAAAATAACCGAACACCACAGTTTGCCCACCCATCAATCCACTCAAGCAATAGACTAACCACTTTATCCATTACTGGATGCCAACTGAAAGAAACCACTTTGCTGCTAGCAGAACAATTAGTAACTTCTACAGCTTTCAAGATTCTTTCTCTCTGCATGTAAACAGTGTTAATGGTGGAAATAGGCAAGTTCAAAGCACCATGATTGAAACCCTTAGTTACATCTAGTTTTATGCTAAACATAACACATTTACGAGCTCTCCTAGGCTTTCCTGATACCTTAGTACACATCTTCCTAATGGATGCACAAAGTAAAACTAGATTAAGCACAGATGCTAACAGACAAAATTCAAAATTCTAAGGAATTGAGGTTGAAATGTTAAGTGTAGTTCCCAGGGAAGGAACTGGGCAGTGCCACTCTCACTGCTTGGGGGGTACGGGGAGCGGGTATGCTACTTTTATAACTGCTCACTGCAAAATCAAGGCTGACTGGCTATTTTCACCTTTTCTTCATAAAAGTGAAAATCCTCTTAGGATTTATTTTCTTTAGCAAAAACAGATACTAATGTAGGTCTTTCATAAAATCAAAGTGGCATGATGTAAACTTTTGAAAAGTGGGGGATACTTGTATCTTTGTTCATGATGGTCTATTTAAATTTCTTGTTCATTTTTATTGGGTTGTTAATATTATTATTAAATTGTAAGAGTTCTTTATATATTCTGGAGAAAAAACTCTTTATCAAATGTGTGTTTTGCAAATATATTCTCCCATTTGGATTCTCATTTTATTTTTGAAGAGAAGAATTTTTAAGTCCAATTTTTCAAGTCCATTTTTCATGGTCCATGCTTTTTGTGTCTCAATAAATCTTTGCTTAAAAAAAATGAAGGTTTCAAAGATTTTCTACTTTTTCTTCTAGAAGTTTTATGATTTTTGTTTTTACATTTAGGTCAGTAATTCATTTTGAGTTTATTTTTATATGGTCTTAGCTAAGGCATCAAGATGAATATTTTTGCATATGCTGTCCAATTTTTCTAGCATCATTTGTTGAAATTTTCAGCATTCTTTGTTGAAATTTCTCCATTTAATTACCATTGTCAAAAATCTATTGGAACAGAGTGTGGAATCTCAGAGGGAAGGCAGGGGAAGGTGGGTGAGTGGGAAGTAATCAACCAAAACCTTGTATGCATATTTGCATAATCCATGGACACAGGCAGTGGGGGTGGTGAGAGCCTGGGGCGGGGAGGGTGTTGAAGGGGGAAAAGGGGGACATACGTATACTTTCAACAATAAATATTTTTTTAAAAAAAATCTATTGAGTAAACCTGAGGAGCGCCTTCTGTTGCAGCCCCCTCTTTTGCAGACCCCTCTTCTATAGACCCCTTGCCAGGGACCTAAGCACTTGCATAGACACTCTCATTTCCCCCACTAGCCCCTATCCCCCTGCCTGCTATTTGTCAGCTCCACCAAGGTCTGTATCCTGTAAAGACAGTGTATTATTGACATAAGATAAACATATAAATACAATACAAACAGACTAGCAAATATTAATGGTGGAAACAGGCAAGTTCAAAGCTTGGTGGGCTCAAGCCCAAGCTGTTGCAGGTACTATCTTAGTGGTGGGCATAAACCTGGGACTCCAGAGTTGTGGCCTGTGCTGGCAGCTTGGAGACTACCGCTAATGAGTACAGCGACCTCAGCACGCCATGAGTACTGGCCAGATTGGCTGTGTTTTCCTGGGGATTGTGTGTTGGTGGGGGGAGGGGTGGAGGTAAAGTTTGCTCTGGTGCCCTACCTTTGCTTGGGGAATGCGAGCCCGGGAATCTCCGCGTTCCAATGCAAGGACCCAATGGGTAAGGGACCCTCACTGGATGCCATGTTATTAGTGGCCCTGACCTGCCAGTGCCTACACAGGCCTTTTCCTAGTGGACCATGGGTTCTCAGATCAGTGGAGGGCAAGGGTAGGCCTGGTATGTAGGATGGACCTGGATCCTCTTTCAGAGGGTAGAGAGACCAGGCCTTCTTGAGCCCAACAAAGCTTTGCCCACAGTAAGCGCTTAATAAAAGTTAGTTGAAGGGGTTTTAGCATCTTCCAGTGACAAGGCAATGGGGCTGCCAGAATTCCCACGTGACTGAGACTGGGGCTGTGCCAGTAAGAGAGTGAGCTGGAGGATGGGAGCCTGGAGCTCCAGATGGACCAGGGATCTTGAGATCGGGGTGGCACAGACAGATATCAGAAAAGGATTTTATAGAATAGTTACGTTCTTTAAAAAAAATAGTGAATATTTGCTAGTCTGTTTGTATTTTATTTATATGTCTATCTTGTGCCAATAATACACTGTCTTTATTACTGCAGTCTTGAAATAGGTAATATGAGTCTTCCAACTTTGTATTTCCTTCTCAAAATTGATCTGGTTATCCTAGTTCCTTTGCTTTTCCATAAACATTTTAGATATATATTCTCAACTTCTAGTAAAGCTTGCTGAGATTTTGATTGAGATTTTAATGATTATGTAGATATGTTTGGGCAGAAGTTACATCCTAAAAATAGTTAATCTTTCAATCAATGAACATGGTGTATTTCTCCATTTATTTAAGTCTTCTTTAGTTTCTCTCATCAGGGTTTTGAAGTTTTCAGTATAGAAATCATACATACATATATTAGTTACATTTGTTCTGCCTTAGTATTTCCTGTTTTAGATAGTATTATAAACTAGAGACCCGGTGCACGAAATTCGTGCATGATGGGGGGGGTCCCTCAGCCCGACCTGCATCCTCTCCATTCCAGGACCCTTTGGGGGATGTCTGACTGCTGACAGTCAGACATCCATCTCCCAATCCAGGACCACTGGCTCCTAACCGCTTACCTGCCTGCCTGTCTTATCGCCCCTAACCACTCTGCCTGCCGGCCTGGACACCCCTAACTGTCCTTCCCTGCCAGCCTGGTCACCCCTAACTGCCCTCTCCTGCCAGCCTGGTTGCCCCTACCCCCCTCTGCCTTGGCCCCCGCCACTGTGGCTTTGTCCAGAAGAATATCCGGAAGATATCCAGTCTAATGAGCATATTACCCTTTTATTAGTATATATGGCTCTTTTTTAAACTTCAACAGCCAAATTTTATTGTATAGAAATGAATTGTCTTATATTGACCTTGTATCTGGTGATAATAATTAGGTCTAATAGTTTGTTTGTTTTTGTAAACTCATCAGGATTTTCTACATAGATCATCATGTTTTCTACAAATAAAGACAATTTTATTTCTTCTTTTTCCAATCTGTATGATTTTATTTTTCAGGCATTACTGAATTGGCTAGGATGCCTAATATAATTTTGAATAGAAGTGGTAAGAGCAGAAATCCTTGACATGTTCCTGATTTTAGGGGAAAAGCATTCTATGTTTTACCATTAAGTATGATGTTAACTTTAGGATTTTTGTAGATTCTCATGATCAGATTGAGAAGATCCATTTAATTCTTAGTTTGCTGAGTGTTTTTTTTTTATCAAAAATGTCTCTGGAATTATGTCAAATGCTTTTATGCATTAATTAAGATGATATATTTTTTTACTTTTAGTCTGTTGATGTTTATATTGATTTATTTGCAAATGTATAACCACTCCTACATTCCCACGATAAACTCCTTTTTGTCATGATGTATTATTCTTTTTTATAACAATGGATTTTATTCTATATCATTTTCTGTATCATTTCTGCATCTATATCATTGGAACTGTATTTGTTTATGAGAGACGTTGATCTGTAGTTTACTTGTGTGTGTTTTTTCTAGTTTTTGTATCAGGATAATGCTGGTATCATAAAATATACTGGAGACTGTGTCCTCCTTTTCTCACTTCATTACTATCTGGCTTGCATAATGTACATTGCTTTGCTTAGAGTGGAACCTAGAGTGCCATAGAATTTTTCTCAATGATTTTTCTCAACCCTAAATTTTCAGAAGTCCCTTCAAATCTGTGTCTCTAGAGGGGTGTCTGTCTGTGCTCTTGCCTACTTCACAGCATTAGACTCCTGTTATTACTAGGTACATGACTCGTGATGATGCAGGGAGCATTCTCAATTATCCTGTTCAGCCTTAAACTTAGGAAAGTCATATACAACTGGACTTTGAAGGTTACACATTTTTCTTAGCATTCTTTCCTCCTAGCATGCCAGCTAAACTCTGGTTTGTATATGGGGTTGGTCTTTGGTGAGAGATATAGTCTTGCTCTTCCCTGTTCAGTAGCTGATTATTGCTTTTTATTCTTGTAGGATCTTGGGCCCAGTTTCCTGCTCCTCTCCAGAAACAGTGTTTTATGTGGAGTTTTTTTTAAACCTGGGTCCAAAAGGAGCAAGTTTTCTATTTCTCCCCTAGAATAGTTTGGATAGTGTATGGGGCTGAATTTCTGACCGCCAGTAACACTTGATTGTTTCCTGCATACCTGAACCACTGAATGGGCTCTTTTTGTACTCCTGCTTTGTCCCCAGTCATGTTTGTGTGCTTCTGGTTAAGGACTGTGAAAAAGAACTTGGCAGTGAGTGTATTAGTGCCGGGGATGCCAGATATTCCAAACTACTGACACCTTAGCCCATTAAGAATTTAAGAATTCATTAAAATTTCAGTTGATTTATTTTCACCTGCTGTCAGCCACCTCTGTCTCCATACTTGCCAAAGGTGAAACAGTACATATGTCCCACACTAAGGGGTGGTCACTCTTTGGGATTCAGTTTATCACAGTTCTCTGATAGGCTCAAGAAATGGTATGTTTTTGCTGATTATCTATATTTTTATCATTGTTAAATTGTGGGTGACATGCTTTTTATATCCTAAATGGAAATGGAACTGGTGCATACTAATAATGTATATACGGATATTATTTTTGTTTTCTTTGTTACTAAATATGCTTTAGGAAGAAGCAAATGGTTTTTAAAACATACTTGTCGAGAATTTATTTTTATATAATGGTTTTTAAATTTTTCCATTTAAATTTTTATTTTTCAAATTATTCTTTAATATCATATTTTATCATACATAAAATGACTTTTTCTGTATGCACTTCTTTGTATTTTATACATGTATAGATTCATATGATCTCTACGACAGTCAGAATACAGAAGAGTTCCATCACCTCCAGGACTTCCTGTGCTATCCTTATATAGTTACACCCTCCCCTTACCTATAACCCTTGACAGACACCATGATCATGTCAACATTACTATACTTTTCTTTTCATCATACAGTATTGTGATAAACACACCCTAGGTGACGCACCCCCTTGTATAATTCCCTCTCCTTAAGTAATAGCAGGACCTATGACCTGTTTCTAATCATTAGAATTTGGCTAAAATAATGGGATGCCACTCACTATCATAATTCACGTTATATAAGACTAATTTATGTGATATTAGATGCAGAACCACGTAAGAATTTTCTACATTCCAGTGACTCCTAATACATAGCTATTACAAATTAATTCACTCATTCATCAGCACTCATTTATAGAGCATTTTTTTATTAAAATGAGGTAGTTGCAGTGTATCTTAATGATTAAGAACATGGACTCTAGAGTCAAATACGTGTAAAAGTTCATTAGCCTCTGTAATACCTCATCTATAAAGTGGAAATATTCATAATACCCACTTAAAAAGATTTTATGAGTATCAAAGGAGATTATGTATACAGAGCACTTGGCGCAATGCCTTCCACACAATACAGAGCACTTTTGGCTTCTATTGTTGTCATTACTATTCATAATATTACTGTTATGCAGAATGAATCAGTTATGGGGGCTCTCTTCCATAAAATTACCACATGGTATTAAATAAGATAATATGTCAAGTACTTGGAATAGTGCCTGGCACATAAAAAACTTTTATATTTATTAGATATTATTATAACTATAATTATTACCTGTCTTCATTATAATAATAGTAGTGTATTAGCACTTATTCTTAGTTATTCTCCTCCTCCTTCTACAAAACAGTAAAATATAAAATATTATATAAGGAATTAATGTTTTCCTTTGCATTTTGTTTTGGAAATAGTGAGGTAGTGTAGCATTTCCTGATTTATGTGCAACATAAAAAATAAATAAAATAGAGGACTGTATTCTTAATATAATGACCATACTTTGTGTGCATTTATTTTTTTCAAACATGCCAAATGAAAAGACAGAATGAGAAATATTACATTATAAAATATATAATTGAATATGTCTCTTTATTTAACTAAAGCCATATTTTCTTTTTTTTTTAAATTTATTTTTTTTATTGCTTAAATTATTACAAAGAGTATTACATGTTTCTCCTTTTTTTTCCCCCGCCCTTGAAAATCCCCTGTAAAGCCATATTTTCTACTGGCCTAATAATTCTCTTGAATGCTTGTAGTAATAACCTGAAAGCTTTGAAAATATTAATAAGAATTATATTTTTGTTTATGATTGTACGATGAACTCTTTTGTTCTGCTAGAAGAGAGACTGGAAAACACTGTGACTCAAGTAAGATAGAAGTTTACTTTTTTCACTAAGTTAAAGTTATTGAAATGAGGTAGTACCATTATTCAAGGGTTAAGGTACTTCCATACCTTCCTTTTTAAAAAATTCTCATCCAAGGATACTTATTTTTTATTGATTTTAGAGAGAGAGGAAAAAAATTGATGTGAGAGGAGAACACCAATTGGTTGCCTCCTGTATGTGCCCCAATTGGAGATTGAACCCGCAACCTAGGTATATGCCATGATTGGGAATCGAACCTTCAACCTCTTGGTGTACTGGATAATGCTCCAGCCAACTGGGTCACTTGGCAAGGGTGTAAATTATATTCTTTATCTAAGTCACTTAGTCCATAATGGCTCTCTGAATTATATCATGGTCAAGTTCTAGGGAAAAGAAAAGGAAAGAGGGAAAGTGGAAAAAGCTACAAGGTGGCTGTCTAACCCCTTCTTAGATACCTTCTCTAAATCTTCACACCTATTTTTCTTACAGTCTTTGGTAAGAAATTCCGTTACATGGCCATAGCTTACAGTAGGGGAGTCTGGGAAAAATAACATTTTAAGAGTTTACATAGTCAACCTGAGTGCAGCTGTGGTTCTTGTAATGAAGAAGAATGCAAAGAGTAGATTTAGGGTCAGCAACTAAAGGTTTCTACTCTCCTAGTCATTATAAATATGATACATAGTGATGAAAAGCATTAATCATGTAACAGAAGTCCATAAAAGATGAAAAGGGGAAAGTTCCTGTAGAGAGAATGCTATGTGTTCACAAAACCCTGTTTCATTCTCCTCTTGAGTCACAGGAAAACTACCTTCCCCAGCCTCTATGGCAGTTTTAGCTAGTTGACTGTGACCAGCAGTAAAATTTTCCATTCTTGGCCCCTAAAAGGTTCCACAGGATTCTCCAACACCCCTCTTTATAAGATTGCTAGCCAGGTACAAAGAATGCAACTGTCCTCCCCTGCAGGCCTGGTCACCCCCAACTACCCTCCCCTGCTGGCCTGGTCCCCCCCAACTGCCCTCCCCTGCAGGCCTGGTCACCCCCAACTGCCCTACCCTGCTGGCCTGGTTCCCCCCTAACTGCCGTCCCTTGCAGGCCTGGTCCCCCCCAACTGCCCTCCCCTGCAGGCCTGGTCCCCCCCAACTACCCTTCCCTGCTGACCTAGTTGCCCCCAACTGCCCTCCCCTGCTGGCCTGATCGCCCACAACTGTCCTCCCCTGCTGGCCATCTTGTGGTGGCCATCTTGTGTCCACATGGGGGCGGCCATCTTTGATCACATGGGGAATAACATATATTATATATATTATATAATACACAGGTACTTCATCCCCAAATATTTTCATTACCAAAATTAGCACTAATGGTATTTAAAATTGGCTTTCTAAGTTAAATCAGAAATCTAAGTTTAAATTTAACATGGTAGAATTTTAATGAACAAAATTTGCAAAATTTATTTTAGACATACATATAAACAAAGGTGTGTAAATTTTTAAAAATTAATTTCCTACATTGAATTGCCTGAGTGGAAAATGCCAACAAAACATAAGAAGAAGGAATTACTAATTTTAAAAAAATATATATTTTATTGATTTTTTACAGAGAGGAAGGGAGAGGGATAGAGAGCTAGAAACAACGATGAGAGAGCAACATCAATCAGCTGCCTCCTGCACACCTCCTACTGGGTATGTGCCTGCAACCAAGGTACATGCCCTTGGCCAGAATCGAACCCTTCAGTCCACAGGCCGACACTCTATCCACTGAGCCAAACCGGTTAAGGCGGAATTACTAATTATTGATGAGGGTATGTGAAATGTGTACTTTATTGCCAAACCAGTAATTTTTAGCCTTTAGTTAGAAACATCCAAGTTTGTGAAGAAATCTGTGAAACTTTCCTGAAGCATTTAAGAGAAGAAATGAATAAAAGGAGAGACTATCATGTACCGGGAACATAAAAAAAATATTACAAATAAGTAGTTCTTCATAAAATAATGTACATTTTTAGTGCAATCCCAATCAACAGTCTTAGTGAGCTATTTTAATGAAGCATGTGCAACTGGGTTTTAAATTTACCTGCAGAGGTAAAATGCCAGATAAGGCAAGGAAAAATATGGAAGGAATATTTTAAACTAGATTTTTATTTTTTAATAAAGGAATTTGCTACCACTTTTTACCAGGAAGTTACATATTCTAAGGGTCTGAATGGAAATTAAACAGACACTTGTTGCCATTTCACTTTTAACTTCCTTAAGGAACATTTTCTACCCTTTAACACTTCAGCAGTTTAACTTGGCTGTTGTCCCTCCTCCAATTCAGGGAGAGGCCTTCTGTCTTCCCCATCACAGGGAGGAGGCGGAGCATTCTCTCAGAAGCATTCTTGGTGGAGGGACTGCATTTCAGGAGGCTGCAGCTGACAAAAAGCTTCAAGGTAATGACTGTCTTAAATCTAGTTCTTTTTCAGGGACTTCTCAGGGCCTAAGAGTAAAGATGAGAAAAATAGTAATGGTGGTCTTAAAGTGGTGAGAACAGTGTGTGGTTTTGAAAGAATTTCTGGCATTTTGAAGGAATTAATCCTTTAGCATTTCTGTATCTCCCAATGCATTAAAAATCTACAGTGGGAGAAGAAGTGATCAGATTACAGCCTCTATATTAAGATTTCAGTGCAGTATAGCCATTCATGCTAATTTATTGACTTGGCATTCCATGTTTATGTTGCTGGAATTTTGTTACTACTTGAATTTTTAAGCATTTTTACTTTACACAGAAAATGATGGATAAAATATGTGACAGCATGGGAGAGAATACTCTTATGAATTGATAGAAAGGCTATATGTCACCAGTATATGAACATGGAAAGGGGAACAGATATGTAGTTGACTGGAGACACTTGTACATACATATGCATATATATGTGTGATTAGAAAAAAACCTGGGAGAAAATAAACTCCCATGTTAGTCAGCATTTCTCAGTGGTCAGGTTAGCCCATTGCAGCATCTTTAGAGTATATTTCCCCATGATTATTTTTATAACCATGAAAGAAAAGTGAAGCTGAAACAACATATCCATTTTGTTTAAAACACATAAGCATTCATAGACATATGCAGATGTGCAAACATCCTCCTTTTGGATTTTTTTGCAAATAGTGGACATTTTCCTGGACCTGATCAAGTGTGTAGCCTAATTGCTGTGTTGGCTACAGCCCTGCATGTGTCCTCGCAACTCATTCTTTCAAATCACAGGTATGGCTTTGGTCAACAAGAATCATTTTTCTATATATTTTAAGAGTGAGATAGAGAAAGAACTTGGTTTATTTCTATAAGCAGTTTTTAAAACATTGTATGGAATGATATAACCATACAGTAGAATATTATGTATCTGGAGAATAGAAATATGTAGTGATTTGAAATGTCTGATAAGTAGTATAAAGTGAAAAAAATGAAATTTTAACATAGCATTTATTATATGATATCACTTAAAAATAAATGTGTATGTTAGTAAAACATAGGTATGCTACTACAGTATATGCAACCAAATCTGGGAGCACATATCTGCCACACTATTAATGGGATCATTTGTGTAGCTGGAGAAACAGAGCTAGCTTTACTACTATTTAAAATAGTATTAATATATACTTATTTATTTACTTGGTTTACATCATTAGGTAAAATACTGAGATGAAATGTTGTAAATGTGGGAAAAATATAAAGTAATTCATAAAAATCATGTGGGAAATATTTACATAGGATGATGTTCAAAATATGTTCTTAATTGAGATCTAATGTTGGTTTGAAAATATTTATTCCTATATGCAAACAATTCTGATATTATAGAAAATATTCACAGTGATTATTTGTAGAGTTGTACTTTATTTTGTATATATCTCTCTGCACCTTTTCAATTTTTAATAAGCTTCTGGATATTTTTTATAATCACAAACATTGTAATTGAAGACATTATGACCCTGCTATAATCTGACAAAGCAAAAGCCTTGAACTTAGAATAGAAAATTCTAGAAGCCTGGGGAGGCTTCTGACTGGCTAAATGTAGTTCATTCACTTCTCATAAAAAGGATCTGATCATGATTGAAGCCCTGCCTATGCCTCCCGTGGAGGCTGCAGTTCTGATTCTGGTCACAAGATGGGGCTTCCCAGGTTTACTACATTTTCTTCAGGCAACCATTTTTATGAAAGTGGGAAACAAAGCAATGAAACATATTTTTGTATTAGTGGACTATGAGACAGCATGTAGAGTATTATTAAAATTCCAATGAAAAAAAATTATTTCGCAAAGAAGGAAAAATCCACATATTGATTGATGTGCAGATTCAAGCAAAATCTATAGTCTTGTTCATAATAGACACAAGGCAATTTGTTACTTCCCTTCTCTCTTACCCCCAGCTCACAGTTTTCTAGTCATAAAGATCATCTCACATTAACCAAATAAACTGTGTCACAAAGAGAATTTAAAAATAAAAGAAGGAAAATAAATATGGCATCTATATCACAGATGAGATTTTATCTCATTCCTGTGTTTCAGAATGGCATGCCTTCTAAAGTTTGGGCAGGAAAGTTTCAATATGTTTTTTCCATTTTTTGGTTTGAATTTTATCTCCTTTTGTGTAGCCTTTCTTCTTTTCAAGTGAGAATCAAGACAACCGGACCACAAGACCAGATCCTCTATGACACATTTGACACTGGCTAAGGCTCTTCCCATTTCACAAAATATTTCACATTAAAAACTTGTTGAGAACTTGAGTTAGAATTTGTTTTGCTTCCTTCTCTGCAGCATAATATTTTAACACTCACACGAAGATGTTTTTATTGACTTTTTCAGAGAGAGAGGAAAGGAGAGAGAGAGAGAGAGAGAGAGAGAGAGAGAGAGAGAGAAATATCGATCAGCTGCCTTTCTTACAGTATCAAACCTGCAACCTAGGCATGTACCCTGACTGGGAATCAGACCCACAATCTTTTAGTGTACAGTTCAATACTCCAACCAACTGAGCCACCCAGCCAAGGCTGCAGCCATAGCATTTTTAATTAGAAGCTATATTTCATACTAAAACCATGTTAGATTGAAAATTTGAAGTATAATTTATTTTGTTCCCTGTTCTATAGCCATAATATTGTGTAATTAAAAATCATCACTTCTATCCCAGTTGGTGTGACTCAGTGATTAAATGTTGACCTATGAACCAGGAGGTCACCGTTCTATTCCAGGTCAGAGCACTTGCTTGGGTTGTGGGTTCCATCTCCAGTAGGGGCCATACAGAAGGCAGCCTATCAATGATTCTCTCTTCATTGGCATTTCTATCTCTCTATCCTTCTCTGAAATCAATAAAAATATATATTTTTAAAAATAAAAATAAAAGTTATCAATTCGAGTTTGTGAGAAGAATCTCATGTTGAACCACTATGAAGAAATTGTGCAAGAGGATATTCAGATTTCTACCTGAGTTTTACACAGCTTACTCTCAATAAATCTTTGCTAACTATCCTACCCAATTAGTAAACATAGCAACCATTCTGAATCTCTGCCTTCTAAGCTCATGCTTTTAACAAGGTCATGTGTTATTGTCTGGGCCGAGGAGATGCATACTTTGCTTGCTTTGGGTAAATAGGAAAGTATTTATACCTTAAATATTATAAAACTGTGTCTTTATCCAGAACAATGATTCTAAAGTTCTTGGACAAGTTGCAATAGAATCACTTGAGAACTTAGAAATACAAAATGTTGGATCCTATTTAGAATCTTCTGGATAAAACTATCAGGATAAGGCCTAGAAATAGTTTTATGAAGACCTCTAGATGATTCTGATGCATGCAAAGTTTGGAGTCCTACTGCCTTAGGTATAACAGCAGAGACATAAATGTCCCAAAGGAGTTAATAACATAAATAGAGTCCTTGACTTACCACTACAACCTTTCCCACCTCTGCCAGCAAGTACACTGATTCAGTCCTTAATAATCAAGTGCAAAATTGTAAGGACAAGTTCTTGAATTTGAGGTATTATAAACCACTTCTTCAATTTTACCTTCACTTTACATTATGCTGCATTTTCCCCTCCATATCATGCCCCACTGAGAATTATTCTTTCTTTTATCTCTATTTGTAATCGCTCACCTTCCACTTTGGCAAAATAATCTTGTTTGCTGATAATTTTCTTCTTTTCCTTTTCCCTATTGCAGTATCTCTCATATTGTCCCATTTAAGCAACGGGCTCAAGCATCCTTGGGAAATTCTGCTGGAAGAGAACAGACCAAAAAAGCTATAAACACTTGGTAATTCTAAGACAAAGGCGATTTTGGTGAGAGTGTTGTTTTGGGTAGGAACTGCCTTAATATTGACAAGAATAGTCATTCACCTCAGTCTCTGATAGTAAACAAATCTAAGTCATAATGGATGCTGAGTACGTCTTATGCAATTGGAAAGACCAGTTATGGCCAGCAAAAGTTTTGTCCAGATGTGAGACTTCATCAAACAGTAAGAGAAAAAAGACATTTTCCCTAGAAGTTCAAATACTCTCAGTAAATGAAAAAATTAAAGTGGAAAGCAAGGAAACAAAGATCCTAAATAAATCTCAAATTGAAGCCATTGCCTCCTCACTAGCAGCACAGTCAGAGGGCAGTTATCCACCTAGAGAGGAAACAGCTTATGCAAGGTCACTAAAAATGGCACTGGGTATTCTGAATAAGAGAACAAATTTGAATCAATCAAGCAGTTCAGATGAAGAAGAGACCACCACACTGTCTCAAAATGTACCACAAAAGCTTTCTAATTCACCCCCTCGTAAAAAGTATCGGAAGCCTAAAGGAAACTTATCGAAGTGTCTTGAAGAAAGTGAAATTCCAACATTTCTGTTAGTATCTTCAGAGAGTGATGATTCCTTGTATGATGATAAATCACAAGTGCATGCAACCGTTGATACTATTCCAAGTGAGATGGAAACAAAATCATCACAAAACTCCAGCTGGTGCCAAATTTTCCCTCCACTTTCAGAAGAGGATGAAAAGGAGAGCAAGAAAAAGATTGACATCCCAACAATTATGCCTTTGGATTCTACAATCAAAGAGGAAGGTGCTTATGTTAAAGAAGAGAAGTTCACTCCAACTTCACCACCAGATATCTTCATTGTGCCAAAAAGTTTGAAAGAGGAGCCAGAAGATCTCTGCCCAAAGACACTGGCCATTTCCTCTGAATGCTCTGCCTTCTTAGAGAATATTGAGGATCCTGGAGAGGGTCCCTCGAATTCATGCTTAGATACAAGCCAGAATCAACCTGTAGAATCAGAGACAGGTGCTCTGGCACCCCCCAGTTATTGTTCATGGGAATGTCAGGTTCCATTTAGTGCCTCTAACCGTGTCATGGATTGTTCACTCCGTGGGGATAATGAAAGAAGTGACCAGAATCCGGATTTTGAGGAACACGGAGAAGAACTCCAAGCTTCTGATAAGTCAGTGCCTCTAAATCCTGTTGATACTTCTGTACTAGATGACGATGAGGAAGATGAAGTACTTCCACCAGTTGTTTTTCATTATGAGCCACGTTCATTTGAAGCAGGAATGATAGTCTGGTTTAAATATAAAAAATATCCATTTTGGCCAGCCATAGTGAAAAGCATCAGGAGAAAAGAGAAAAAAGCAAGTGTGATTTTTGTTGAGGCAAACATGAATCGTGAAAAGAGAGGCATTAGAGTGCTTTTGAGAAGATTAAAAAAATTTGATTGTAAAGAGAAACAAGCACTAGTGGATAAAGCCAGGGAGGATTACAGTGAAAGTATTGACTGGTGCATCTCACTGATTTGTGACTACAGAGTTAGACTAGGTTGTGGTTCTTTTACAGGCTCTTTCCTTGAGTATTATGCTGCTGACATTAGTTATCCAATCAGGAAAGTAATCAGACAAGATACCTTCAGGAACTTATTTCCAAAGCTGCATAATGAAGATTCTATGGAACCGATGGCCATGACTTCCCAGACCAAAAGAATGTCCTTCAAAAAAATTCTCCCTGACCGAATGAAGTCAGCTCGGGACCGAGCCAACAGGAATCTAGTGGACTTCATTGTGAATGCAAAAGGAGCAGAAAACCATCTTCTGTCCATTTTAAATGGCACAAAAGCATCCAGGTGGCTGAAATCATTTTTGAAAGCAAAGAGGTTCACTCCCTGTATTGAAACATACTTTGAAGATGAAGATCAGTTGGATGAGGTAGTGCAATATTTACAAGAAATCTACAAAAAAATCGACGAAAGAATGCTAGCTCGGATAAGAGATGATAAAATTAAATTTATCCTAGAAGTTCTTCTGCCAGAAGCAATCATTTGTTCAATTTCTGCTGTTGATGGATTAGATTACAAGGAAGCTGAAGCAAAGTATCTAAAAGGACCATCTCTAGGATACAGGGAAAGAGAGTTATTTGATTCAAAAATCCTAGTTGAAAAGAGACGGAAGCCATCAACAAAACAAGCTCACTAAATCACCTGCATGTCCAAATCCTAACAGGGAGCTTTCATAGATATTAGTTTAAAAAATCCCCCTAACATATTTTCCAGAAACGGGAGGCTTTAGGTAATATGTTCAGGTTTTGTTGTGTGTGGTTTTTTGGCATCTCTATGATCTGTCAATATTACTACATCAACATTTTCTTTCTTACGCTTCTTTAAAGTCAATTTTATTATATTTCAGCAGTTCTGCTATCTCACACATTTTTAGAATTCATAATTCCTAAATAATTTTTAAGAGAAAGTACTATTTTGTTTTTTGACATCTTTGTGTCTATGCTGTATAGTTAAATACAGGGTACACAATCATTTGCATATGAAATTTGCACTAGTATTAGATAGTAAGTGAGATGATTAGAAAAAAAGTCTAAGGAACATTGATTATATTATATATTTTTGCTTAGTTTTTATAAAATATTGGGTTTCTCCTAAGATAGTTGAATTATTTTTTCTGCCATGCCTATTTATTTTTGGAAAAAAATATCTGAGACATAGAACCAAAGATAGAGATGCTTTGCTATATATTATTACTAACTGTAATTGCTTTTGCAAGAAAATCTGGAATTCAAAAATAAAGTAAATGGATTACCTGCATGCAGTCTATATGTGTGAGAATAACATCTCAGCATGCAGAAAATAATTTTGGCAGCCTGGAACAGGATTGTTCATTCTACACTTCCCTGAAATTCCATTTGTGGAGTGTCTATTATTCAATAAGTCAGTGGTTTCTTAAACAGACAGGCTTTTGGCTGTCATCATATCTAACAGTATCTGTATCTAAATATAGCCATCTGACCACATGTGGAAGACAGCTAGAGTCATTGTATTCATAGTCTGGCTACTCTAGAGTATGAGTCCAGGCTGACTGCTTAAGAACCCATCTAGTTTGTTATAAACTGTAGAAAATGCAAGCATTTTGTTCTGACTATAGTATCTCCAAATATATTGTCATTTGTTTCAAACCAAACACTCTGTATATTAGTAAAATAGTTCTAGTTGGTTCCAACAATATAAATACCAACTGGTAAGTCATTCCAGGCTAAAACAAAGAGTAGATGGACCAGAATCTTTGAGTTTGGAAATGAGTCATAGAAAAGGCCTCCATTTGGCCAAATGTGACAATTATCCAAATATATTTAAAAATACACAGCTGACAGTTGAAGTCTGAAACCAATGAAAAGCTTATTCTAACTTGAAATAAGACTTTAGTGAAAATAAATGTTATAAGGGCTACTTTATTTTAGAAACTTGACATAAAAATAAACACTAAAGGCTTAACATGAACTTGTCTGCATTTTTATTCTTAGAGTGAGACAACTGTTACTCTTGGTCTTTTGTTATATGTTTTCATGGCCACATATTTATGTAAAATTTTCAAAAGTTTGATGTTTCATTTGTAATAAAACCATTAAATCTTTCATTTTGAATGTTCACTTCATCATACTTCAAATCGTGTAGTTACATAACTGGTGTTTCTCTGTTTGGAATTTTGCTTGTTGTAGTTGTCTTCATTTTAATGCTTGTTATACATTATCTTATCATTCTAAATAAATATTCACTTTCATGTTTGATTTTGTATTATTTTAAAATAAAGCCTTCCAAATTGCATAAGCTTTAGATTCCATAGAACCTTCTCTTGGTCTGCCTGATAAAGACCAAGACTGCTTTAACATAACTGTATCAATCCACATAACTTCCTTATGATCTTGAGGAGTATTTGACAACAGACCATCACCACACTATATGTGGGACTCATATACTGGGAAAACACACTATCTGTACTCTATAGCATTCCCTTTGATTCCAATATATTGCCCACCTTTCGTTTTCTCAGTGGAGCCATTTCTATCTTTTGTTTCTGATATCATCTTTACTACCTCATTTGTGTATTCACTCATTCATACATTTGATAGTCAGGAGAGCAAGCAATGGTTTAAAGCTCTGCTCTGCTCTAAGTATTTAAGGTGACCCAAATGATAAGGCCAGATTTAAAGTGATCCAGGTGACAATCTAATTTCTAAAAGCACTAGGATGCACTACTTTATCAAAATAGTGAGTAATATTTATTAATCTCACTGCCTGTATTTGAAAACCAGTTCCAGGCTTCCCCGCATTTGTGAGTTATTGGGTTTGGGGTAAAAGGTGAGTTGCCTGATTCCTCCTGGTATGTCATTTATATTGTGGCATATATTGAAGTGAGGGAGATGTGTCTCAGACATGCATCTATTTTCCTCTTTGCATGAGTTGGTGTTTGGGGTGTGGGAGTGGATGAGTTTGGCTTCCCACTCAGTATGGATTCTGAGATCCCTTTTAGCCTGATTGGTTGAGGCCAGCTCTAAGAATGCTTTAATCTGAATCTTTAACCTACATTTGTGTGTCTGATGGGCATGCCAACCTAATTCATTGGATTAAAGAGACCCCCATCTCTTCCAATCATAAGGCAGATTGTCTAATATCAAGCCCATATTATAATTGAAAGGTTGGAAGAGAAGCATGGAAACTATTCACAACATTTACAGGTCTCTATATCAATATATGTGTCCTAATAAGGAAAGAGTACAATTCTGAGACCTATAATAGTGATGGGTGTGAGAATCTTGGATATATACAATCCCAACTCCTCAGCCAGCCAAAAACAGCCCCTAACCCTTGCTATTAGAAAACAGCTTTCTTCTTCATGGAGACAAGGCAATAACCTCATCTAAGGCAGCTACCTCAAAGGACATTGTTGTCTTAACATCCAGCACATATTTTTCATTGATCCCAATTCATGACAAGGGTAAGGTATCACCACACCAAAAGCAAAATGCAGTCTGTTTAGGTGGAATATCCTAACCTAGTTAAAATATACCAGCATGTTTTGGAATGGATTTTGAGGATGTCAAATTAGCAATGGATTATAAGTGGATATAGGGGAAAATTTACATGGGAGCACACATTTGTGACTGCTAGGTGGCATCTTTAAGTTTGGATAACAGCCTACAGTCAATAAGATGGAGATACTGGAACTTCTTTGCCAGAGTATTGAGGAATTGGTGAGAAGGTCAAATGAAATGAGGGTAGTAGAAATGAATCAAGAGGACCAATCTCTAAACTATTTTCCCCTGGAGGGCAGAGAAAGCACTACTATAATAGTGAGGGGGAACAGACATTTTTAGTAGCTCAGTGTTGGCACTCCTCTACAAATCATGATTAGAAGCAAACTATGTTACAATAGGAATGATAGGATTCCAGAATGACAGGGTCCAGGTGGCGGAACAAAAGCTCAGGGGCAAGTTGGGTGTCATTACCATAATGAGAAGTAAGGTGAGAGTGGAGTCAGGCTACGGTGACTGACAGAAATATGTGGCAATGCCTTACAAATAGAATTCCAAGGCTAAATGTATGGACAATTGACTAGAGTATTAGCTATGTTCCTAGTTTTGCTATTTATAATAGTTAAGATGGAGAAACAGCCCAAGGGCCCTTCAGTAGATAAGTGGATAAAAAAGCTGTGATACATATACACAATGGAATACTATGCAGCTGTAAAAATGAAGGATCTCTTACCCTTTGAGATAACATGGAAGGACCTGGAAAGTATTATGTTAAGCAAATTAAGCCAGTCAGAGAAAAATATCACATTATCTCACTTATATGTGGAATCTGATGAGCAAAATAAACTGACAAACAAAATAGAGCCAGAGCCATGGATGCATGGAGCAGACTAACAGATATCAGCGAGAAGGGCAGTGGGGACAGGTGGGAGGAGATTAAGCAAAAAAACTTATATGCATATATGCATAGCCCATGAACACAGACAATAATTCAGTGAAGGCCTGTGGCAGCAGCAGAGCTGGGTAGAGGGGTGCAAAATGGGAGGTATATGGGGGACATTTGTAATACTGTCAACAATAAAAAAATAAATTTTAAAAAATTGGGGAGAAAAAGAAAAACAGCCTTGGCAAGTTAAAGTCTAAAGTCAGCAGTTTGGTGGAAAATCTTGGCCCCCAACTTACCTTTTTTTTTTTTTCAGATCTGTGGTGCAAGTAGCCTTGCCACTCAGACCATATGACTCAGCACATTCTGATAGTGTCTTAAGGTATCTATGGTGGATAAGGATCCACTAACTAGTCATTCTAAGCCATAACATGGCATTGCAACACAGAATCTAAAGTTCTGAACAAAAGCCATACTTCCTGGGCCAGTAACCTACTTGTCATGTAAAAAAAACAGCTCCTTGATACTATTTAGAATTAGTAGATATGGAGGGCCTAACCAAGGTACAGTAATTGACTATATGACAGGCACTGCCCATTATACACTGTACATTTTGAGATTCACCGAGTGATAAGGTCTGGCAGCATTAGGAGCAGTCCAGCCTGTGATGGTAATACAACATTCAGGATCTAGCCTAAGAAGTCACAAATAATGATTGCACAAACTTCCATGCCATTGAACTTTGTTGCAATGATACCCTCATGGAGTAGGGAGTGATCTATGACCGACTATTTAAAGAGAAATTTATCAAGTCTGGTGCACAGATGTGTCAGCATTAAATGGATGATAGCTTTAAGTGTACTGCCACCCCACTTCAGCTTCAGTTGGAGTAGCCCTAAAGAATAATATTGAACATATAATTCCTAGTTGGCAGAGCTGTGATAATTACACCTGGTCTTTCAGTTTGATGGAGGGAGCTGTGATCTGAGGTGGTCTCCTGGACTGTGGAGAACAATTTGGTTGGTATGCCATGGTATTGGAAAGAGAGTATTATAAATGAAAGGTAAGAAAGTTTGGATAAGAGGCATGTGGATGTAACTATGGGAATGGAAACAAAGAATATATATCTCTATGCCTCATTGTAATGGCTATTCAAAGGATTGTAGAGAAGACATTTAAAAACCCAAGTGGATCTGATGGCTCATGCTGTGAATATCAAAGAGCTTCTCTTCTTAGTCATCTTAGTTCTGGCACAATAGATCAATGAATTGTCATGGGGCAGGCATGGATAAAGCCTAAGATTGAGCTCAACAGCATTGGCTTTCTCTCACAAAGGTGATCAGGCTGCCACCGCTAAATGTGTATCTCTCCAAGAGCAACAGCTGATGCTGGGCCCTTAATTCTGCACCTTCCTTCAAGGATATCATCCAGCTACCTCATTCCACATTGAATGCACTGAACCCATTCTATCTTAGAGGTGGCAGTTATTCATCCTCACAAGAATAGATACAAATTTTGGACCCATAGGATCAAGCACGCTTGCTTATAGTGGTGTGCATTTCATAACACAACCTTGTTTCACTTTTCCTCCTACCTTGTTCCACCACTCATTTTCCTCACTAGAACCACTTGCCAAAAGAACTACTCACATGGAAACTCCTGTATCACATTCCTTTTTTGTGGACACTTAGGCTATTATCACCAGCAATAATTATGCGTATGTTTTATAAGACATAAGTTGGTATCACTATATCAAAAATGTATTAAAGATTTAAGAATTATTCATAAATGTTAAAAGTTAGTAAATTTTCCAGTTCTTGGTAAGATACATTTTCTGCTATTCCTCCTGACAAAATCAATAACCTGCTTTCACCTAGGAAACTAGACAAAGCACATTAGATGTAAAACAACAAGAAGAGAGGAAGTAAATAGCAAAGCAGAAATTAACAAAATTGAAAACAGAAAACAATAGAGTAAATCAATGAAACCTGCAGCTGCTTCTTTGAAAAGACCAATAAATTTATTAATACTTTAGCCACAGTAACCAAGAAAAATAGAAAAGGCACAAATGACCAATATCCTAATATATAAAAAGCCGTAACAACCAAAAAGACTGCAAGGACAACCAAACAGAAGGCTAGGAAATTGAGGGAGCAGGATGAACAGTCACCATGAGGGGGACCCCCACCTGGATTGGGGGCATGGCTGGCCTTAAAACCACCAGTGGCCCCTAGCCCAGGCAGGCCAGCACCCCAGAGGGGACCCCCGCCACAATTGGGGGCATGGCTAGCCTTCAAACCGTGGGCAGCCCCTAGCCCAGGCCAGCCAGTGCCCCAGAGGGGACCCCTGCCACAATCAGGGCCATGGCTGTCCTTCAAACCACTGGGTTCCCCTAGTCCAGGGAGGCCTTTAGCCAAGGATGCCTGAGTCTGTTCTGGACCTAGGGCTGTGCTCTCCCTGCGAGCAACTCAGAAGCCACCAATGTCTAACTGCCAGTCTAAGGGAGGTGGGAGTGTGTCCACCATCCACCAAAAGATAGGACCATCGAACCGTTCACGGTCTCAGTGCAGGCACAGGTTCGTGGCTGATGGGGTGGAGGCCAGACCAAAACAAAACAGCAGATACACCCTTCGCACCTAGGCAGGTACAGCTGCAGTCCACTTGGGCCTGGGCAGTGTAGAAAGCGCTACCTTCTCCTGGGTCCTGTGCTGGCACCGCCGCCTCGCTCACCCTCAAGGCCCCCTGAGTCCTGACAGTGAAGTGTGCAGGGCATCCTGAAGGAGTTGTGCCGTTCTGGGTGCTTTTGCCCAAAGACACCCTTTGGGATGAATTCAGAGCCACATCTCACTTCCCATGAGAATGGAAAAACCATGTAAAAGGAATTCGACAAAAACTTTCCACATCTCTGTTTATTCTTTTGAATCCATAAAACGACCTTAAAAAAAGCATTCAGGCCACCTAAGAGAGAATGCACTTTCTGGCCAGAGCATGCAGGATTCTTTTGCCCAACAGGTTAAAGGAAGCAGAGAGTTGGCACAGTAGAATGGCCCTGGTGCCCTATGAGGAGACCACGGGAATGGGGTTGCAGAAATTCCACAAGCCTCTTGCCACCTTCTCCTTTGCAAACCATACCATCCAGATCCACCAGGACTGGAGGCAACTGGGAGACTCAGCCATGGTTTGGGACGTGGTAAGCAAATCCTGGGGGGGCCCTGAAAACATCTGGAATTGATTATAAGACTGGTCTTTATTTAAAAAGAAATAAGAGAACAGCTTTGTTGAGATACAATTTATAAACTGTACATGTCACCTAAAGTGTACAATGAACTAGTTATTTAAAGTAAATTCAGTGTTCAATTTTTAAATATTTTCATGACCCCATCCCCTCCAAAATAAACTTCTACTCACTAGAATCACTTTCCTGATCATCCTCCCCCAAATAGATTGCATTTTAAGGGTGGGTAAAGGAAATTTGAGAGAAGTTAAAATACTGCACAAAGGATATTGTAAAATGACAAAGCCCAAAGTGAAGATCATGTGTTTTCTTTTTTAAAAAAACATTTTTTTTTATTGATTTCAAGAAAGGGAGACATCAATGATAAGAATCACTGATCAGCTGTCTCCCACAGGCCCCCTACTGGGGATCAAGCCCACAACCCAGGCATGTGCCCCTGACCAGAATCAACCCTGGAACCCTTCAGTCCACAAGCCAATACTCTCTCCATTAAGCCAAACCGGCCAGGGCCATGTGTTTTCTTTAAGTTCTGTGTGGTTGAAATGGTCCGCAAATCTATACTAATAAAAGGGTAATATACTAATTAGAGTGGACGTCTTCCAGACATCCTTACAGACAAAGCCACAGTGGCTGCAAGGGCCGAGGCTCAGGCAGCCATGGGCAGCTACAAAGGTCTGAGGCTCAGGCCAGCAGTGGCAGCAGTAATGGGGTAATGGGGGGCGGTGCCTTCCCCTGATCCACCAGGTCACCTCCCACAGAAGGAGGCCAGACTGGGGGCCGAGGCAGAGGCAGTTATGGGTGATCAGGCTGGCAGGGGGCAAGATAGGGGCAACCAGGCCGGCAGAGGGGGGCATTAAGGGGTGACCAGGCCAGTGAGGGGGGCAGTTGGGGGCAACCAGGCTGGCAGCGGGGCAGTGAGGGGTGACCAGGCTGGAGGGGGGGGACAATTGGGGGTGACCTGGCTGGCAGAGGAGGAAATGAGGAGCGATCAGGCCAACAGGGGTGGTAATTAGGGGCAACCAGGCCAGAAGGGGGGCAATGAGGGGTGACCAGGCTGGTAGGGGAGGCAGTTATGGGTTATCAGGCCAACAGACAGAGGCAGTTAGGAGTGATCAGGCTGGCGGGGTGTGGGGGGCAGTTAGGGGCAATCAGGCAGGCAGGCAGATGAGCAGTTAGGAGCCAGCAGTCCCTAAACCAGCAGTTGGACAGCCCCCAAGGGGTCCCAGATTGGAGAGGGTGCAGGCCAGGCTGAGGACCCCCCCCCCCTGTGCATGAATTTCGTGCACCAGGCCTGTAGTTTTCAATAAAAGAAGGGACATAGTACTGATCCCATGAAAAGTAAAAAAATAATAAAACACTATCAATAACATTATACACACAAATTAAATAACTTAGATGAAATGGACCAATTCCTCAAATAATTTCAAAAGAAAATGTTTCATTTCATAACATTTCTTTTGATTCCACCTGATATTTTAAAATAGGATTCACATTCTTTATTTTACATAAAAAGACACTGGTGTCAAATATTAAGAGATCATAATTTTAAAAATTAATGCTTATTCCTTCCAGAAATATAAATCTATTTTTCTCTTTTTTTCATTATTTTCTTCACTGATATAAATCATTGGATGTCTTTAAAAAATAATTCCTAAATTTCCCCTATTAAGCCTATTTATTTTTGGAAAAATTACTTTGAGATAGCAAACCAGTGACAAATGTTTTCTTATATATTATCACTAACTTCAATTGCTTTTGAAAAAAAAGTATTCTGTAATTTAAAATAAAATTAATGCATTATCTTTATACAGTCTATATGTCTGTGAATGAAATATAAATTATTTTGGCAGCCTTGTGAAAAGTTATTCATTCTACACTTCCCTGAAATTTCATTAAGCCAGTCAATGAAGGAAAAATACCACATGATCTCACTCATTCATGGATAATAGAGACCATTATAATCTTTTGAACAATAATAGATACAGAGGCAGAGCTGCCTCACACAGATTGTCAAACTGCAGCGGGAAGGCTGGGGAGGGTTGGGGGGCAGGAGGGAGGGGGGTAAGAGATCAACCGAAGGACTTGTATGCATGCATATGAGCATAACCAATGGACATAAGACACTGGGGGGTAGGGGAAGCCGACATATGGAATATTAATATTTTAATGACTGGATGGCTTCTTAAAATATACAAGTTTTGGATTGTGTTTCTTCGCTGACTGGATTCTCTTAATATAACTATATGATAACATGTAGAAGGCATATAGACTTATTGTATTCATGATCTACTCTAGAGTATGAATCCAAGCTGACTGCTTAAGAGCCCATCTAGTTCGGTGTAAAAAAAAAAAAAAAACTGTAGGAAATGTAAGCACTTTGCTCTAATTCTTGCATCTTCAAAAACATAGTCATTTTTCATAAACCAAGCAAGATTTATCACTTACTTCATTCATATATTACCTCCAATAATATAAATGCTGACTGGTAAGCCATTCTAGTCCACTAGAAGGAATAAATTGACCAGATCTAGGAATTTGGAAATGTATTGCAGAATAAGCCTCCATTTGGCTAAATATGACAATTATCTGAATATGGATAAATATACACAATTAAAAGTTAAAGTCTGAAGCCAATTAATTGTTTATCTTAAATCGAATCAATTTTTATAAAAATAAATGTTGAAAAAACTACTTTATTTTAAAAACTTGATCTGAAAAAAATATCAAAGGCTTAACTTAGACCCAACTGCATTTTTATTTCTTAGGGTATATCAACTGTACCTTACATGCGATATCATTCACATATATTTTTTTTCATAGTAATGATTATAGTAGCTGAATTTATGGGGAGAATGTAACCACTTTTCTAATATCCCCTTACTTTACAGTAGAAGCTCCTTTAACAAAACATATATTGAATTTTCTATTGGATGGGTGAGTATCCCTTTTCCCTTTATTTAGTAAGTTAATATTTTAAGAGGAAGACAGATGTTCAGCCAAATAAAAATTGTAATATTATACACATTTTCAATGTTGATTTGCATGTGTGATATAGTTTTAAAATATTTTTTGCATGGTGTGGCTGAATACAGCTATAAAACTTGAATTGGATGCACGGAGAAGCTCCATGAGGACACTTAAATGTAAAAGGCAAACTTGGAAAGAACAATCAAATTCAAAGTATCATGGAATTGACAGTAAGTTTAATGTACATTTTTCTTCTTGTATCCTCTGACTTAAATGCAATGCATTTTGAGACTCAAAAGTGAGAACTGTCATATAGAAAGTGAGCATACCAGAGAGCTCAAAGACTTGGAATAGAAATGCCTAGCATTCATAGAGATCACAGATATATCCCTTTTCCTTTCCAACTTTGATATACACCTCCCATAATAAACATTCTTTTCTAAATGCATTCTCAAATTAAATGTAAAACCTAAAACTATAAAACATCTGGAAGGAAACATAGTTGTGACAATAAAACCATGATTGATTATAAAACTAATAAACTTCACATTATAAAAATTAAAACTACTCCCCTTGAAAGATATTAAGAGCATGAAAAGGCAAGCTACACAGAAAAAATATGTCCAAATCATACAGCTCATAAAGGAAACAGATCAAGAATATACAAAAATCTCAGAACTCAATAAGAAAGAACCCAACATGAAATAAAATCACAAAAATCAATAATAAAATTTAAAAAAACAACACAAGATGGGAAAAAGATTTCAGCAGGCATTTTGTTAAGGAAGATATACAGATGGCAAATTAGTGCATCAAAATTAACATCATTAATTAGGAAAATATAAATTAAAACCACTATAACTTATTACCAGATACCTGTCAGAATAGCTAAAGTTAAAATTGTTAACCATACCAAGTACTGGTAAGGATATGGAGAAACTAGAACTGCCATACTCAGCTGATAGAAATATAATATGGTACAGACATGTTGAATAGTTTGAGTTTATTTAGAAATTAAACACATACCTACTATATGATCTAGACATTCCACTCCTAGATATTTACCCAGAGAAATGAAAGATAGATCCATAGAAACATTTCTACATAAACATTTGTAGAAATTTGTATTACAATTAGCCCAAAACTGTAAATGTGAGCAATCCAAATGTTCATTAAAAAGTAAATAGATATATGACAAACTGTGATATATCTATACCAATACCTATACATATATCTGCACCTTTATCTACATCTCTATCTATAACTATCTATCTATAGATATATTTCATTAATAAAAATAAATTTTATATATGCTACAACATAGATGAATATCAAAATAATTATAGTATGGAAAGAAGCCAAGCAAAAAAAGTACATACTGCATCATTATGTTAATACTAGAGGCCTACTGCACAAATTCGTGCATGGGTTAGGTTTGGCTGACCTGGCTCTAATTGGGGCAGATCGGGGCTGGGCTGGCTGGGGGGAGGGGCTGCAGGTGATTGGCTAGCAGGCCCTGCCCCCGAATGGGGTGGGGGGCTGATGGGAGCCAGA
>NW_005361652.1:965445-974386 GCF_000412655.1 Myotis brandtii | reverse complement strand
GGGGTCGGCCAGGCAGGAGAGGCCAATCAGGGGTGGGGCCAGGGGGAGGGGCTATGAGAGGTTTGCCAGCTGGCCCCATCCCCCAATTGGGCTGGTTCGCTGGCCACAGTGGGTGTCATAGTGACCGGTTGTTCTAGTCATTACAGTGTTCTGGTCGCTGGCTTTTTATATATATAGATTAAAACACAGGAAATACAAAGCCTATGGGTGCCCTTGGATTAGGAGGGGGATTACAGAGAGTGAACGTAAAGAGGGAATACAAGGGAAATAATAAAGCTTCTAGGAACAATTGAAATTTTACTATCTTGAGAGTGGTTATAGTTTCATGGGCATATACATGTCAAAAACTATTGTATAATTTAAGTAAATGCAGTCTATTTTATACCAATTATATCCATGTACAACCATTTAATAAAATGAAATGATAAAAAATGACATACCATGTAAACAATAACCAGAAGAATGGTGAAGTGATATATTAATATCAGGAAAATTAAATTTCAAAATAAGGAATAGTAAAGGGATAAAGATGAGCATAACAATGATAAAGAAGTCAATGAATGAAGAAGAAATGACCATATGCCTAACAACTGAGCTTCAAAATAACTGAAGCAAAAAAAGATTGAAAATAAAGGAGAAATAAAAATATACATTTATAGTTGAAGTTCTTAACACTACTCTCTCAAGAATTTATAGAGTAAATAAGTTTGAATATGATTTAGACAGACTAACAACTATCTGACTTAATTAGTATTTATTGAGCACTCTAGACAAAAACTAACGTAATAAACATTCTTTTCAAGGGCACATGCCTCATTTACCAAGGTAGACTATATTTTGGACCAATAAAAACCTCAAGAAGGCCTTAGCTGGTTTGGCTCAGTGGATATAGCATTGGCCATGGACTGAAGGGTCCCAGGTTCAATTTCAGTCAAGGGCATGTACCTCGGTTGCAAGTAGGCTTTATCCCCAGCCCTGATTGGGGCACATGTGGAAGGCAACCAATCAATGCATCTCTCTCACATCAAAGTTTCTCTCTCTGTGTCTCTTCCCTTCCATTCTACTCTCTCTAAAAAATCCATGCAAAAATATATTCTCAAGGGGGGGGGAATAACAACAACAAAAAAACCTCAAGAAGATTAAAATGTTGAAATTATATAAAGCATCTTCTCTGACCATAAGGGAATTAAACTAGAAATAAATTATAGAAAAAATTTTAATTCTCATTTTAAAATTAAAAAAAATCTATATATATAAAAGACTAAGCGACCAGCTGATCAGCCAGTAAGTCTGATGTGCACTGACCACCAGGGGCTGACCACTGAGCAACAGCAACTTTGCAGATTGCCTTCTCACACTCCGGGACCCCTCGGATGTAGGAGGACTGCCAGTTTTGGCCTGATCCCCGCAGGCCAAGCCAAGCGACCCCCACCTGCCAGAGGGCCCCACTCACTCCACAGATGCCCTTCAAGCCCCAGCACCACCCCAGGTGTGGCCGGCCAGGGAGGGACCACGGGAGGTTGGCTCCAGGGTGTGTCTGGCCACTTTCTAATTAATTTCCTTTCAATGTGCACGAATCCATGCACCAGGCCTCTAGTTAATAAATAATCCAATGTCAAAAGGGAAACCATAAGAAAATTATTTTTTTCTTTATTGATTAAGGTATTACATATGTGTCCTTATCAATGGAATAAAAACAAAACACAACATAACCAAATTTTTGTGATGCTTCTAAACCAATACTTAAAGGAAAATCAATAGCATGAAATGTTTGGAATAGGCAAGAAGAAATATAGTTATACCCACAGAAAGCAGGAAAATGAAATAATAAAAATGAGAGTAGATGTCAATGAACTTGAAAGCAAGCAATCAATAAAGATGAATCAAAACACAAGCTGATTCTTTTAAAAGTTCAAGGAAATTGATACACTCTATTCTGACCAAGCAAAAAAAGGAGAAAGACAAAATAAATTACCAATTACCAGAAATTAAAGATGGGACATCAATACAGGTACAGAAAACATCCTTTATATTAAAAGCCTAATATGCAAATTGACCAAACAGCTGAACTACTGATGGAATGACCAGTTGCTATGATGCGCATTTACCACCAGGGAGCAGATACTCAACTCAGGAGCTGCCCCCAGCCTGCAGGCCCCAGGCCAGCCAAGGTGGGTGCCAGCGGGGCCCCCCGATTGCCTGGGCAGTTGCTCCACATTTTGGCCCTGATCGCCAGCCAGGCCTAGGCACCCTACCCATGCACGAATTTTGTGCATTGGGCCTCTAGTAAATATATAAGAGAATATTATAAACACGTTTATACCAATAAATTCAACAATTTCAATTATATAAACTAGCTGCATGAAAAAGAGAACCTAACAGTGGTCAGAAAATGGGGGACATCTGGAATATCCTCAATAATAAAAATAAATGTTTGAAAAAAGGAATCTATAGCCTTAACAGTCCTATATCTATTGAAGAAATTGTATTCATAAGTAAAATTGTAGTAATAATGAAAATTCCAGATCCAGAAGCCTCCACTGGGGAATCTTATAAAATATTCAACGTATAAATATTTGTCATTCTGGACAAATGATTCTATACAATAGAAAATGACAGATCACTTCTCTTTCAATTTATTAGGACAGAATTTTACTGAAGCATAACCAGAAAAACATTATAAAAATAAAAACTACAAACCAATAATATAGATGCAAGCATCCTTAACAAAACATAAGCAAATTGACTCCAACAATATATAAAAAGTATAATAATTATCAATAACTTGGAATTACCCAGGAACACAAAGTTGTTTAAACATCCGAGAATCAATTAATGCAATTTACCATATCAATACACAAAAGAAAAAAGTACATTTTCAATCAATGCAAGAGAAGCATTTGACAACATTCAGCATCCAATTGTGATAACATAATCCAACAACTTGTAATTTTAAAAAAAATTCCTAAAACTGGTATAGGGTACTGATAAAAAATTACACTCAGTATAATATTTAGTAATGAATGACTAAATGTTTTTCTCCTAAGGTTGAGAGTTAGATAAAGAAATATGCTTCCCACTCATACTTAACATCATACTGATGTTCATTGGTATTGCAATAAGGTCAGGAAAAGAGATAAAAGACATATAGATTTGAAAAGAAGAATTAAAATGTTTTTATTTTCAGATGTCATTATTTCCTACATAGAAAATCTCCCAAACTTACCAAAAAGATATTCGATCTAATAATTGCATTTGCAAGGTCTCAGGGTAAAAGAATACATCAAATCAATCATGTTTCCATATACAAGCAATGAAAAATTGGAAATTCAACTAAGCAAAGAGTACTTTTCCAAGTAAATATACCAGAAAATAAAATACATAAATCTAACAAAACATTTGCAAGACTTCTATGCTGAAAACTATAAAACATTGCTGAGACAAGCCAAATAATTAAATAAAAGGAGAGTTATATAGTGTTCACAGATTGGATGCCTTCAAATTAAGATGTCAATTGTCCCCAAACTGATCTAATTGATTCAATGCAACATTAATCAAACTATCAGCAGGATTTTATTTCCCTAAAAATGATAATGCTGATTCTAAAATGTATACGATAAACAAAGGACTTAGATTAGCCAACATAATTTTTTAATGAACACACTTGGGGGACTAAGTATACATGATTGCACTACTATATAAGGCTGCAGTAATAAAGACAAGAGTATAGACAGGTAGAACAATAGGATTGAAAGGAAAAAGAATAGACATGTAGAACAATGTGACAGAAGAAAGAGACCAGAAATAGAAGCATGCACATATTGACAACTGATTTTCAACAAAGCAATTCAAAGGATAAAAGAACATCATTTTAACAAAAGATGATGGAATAATTGGATTTTTCATATGTGGAAAAAAAGTGATCCTTGACCCAAATTATAGACCTTTTATTAAAAATAATAACTCCAGGAGAATTTAAGATGTGGGTGAGTAGGTAGAAGGTAGACTCATGTCATCCCAGGACCAAACTGGAATTATAACTAAAATATAGAAAAATCAACCTGAATAACCAATTGAAGACTAGCTGAGCAGAAGTCTTGTAATTTACAATAATTTACACAAGGATATAAATTGAGACTGGTAGGAAAGGTGATCTGAAAAGGGCTGGCCCCACTCCCATAGACAGTGGTTGAGATTCTGGAGGGATATTTCAACTGCAAAGTTTCCCTCTGAGGAGAGAGGGATCTTACACTGGACTCCCCATACCAGAGCACCAGAGCTGGGAAGAGGTGCCCACATAACACCTGGTTGTAAAAATCAGAGGGGATTTTCTCTGTCAGGAAAAGACAAGAGTCTGCTACAGACACAGGCACACTCCTAAAGGGCCAACACACAAAGTATCTTTCACAGACATTCACCCTAGTCTCCAGCTGATGGGGGACAAATTGGACTAAAGCCATGTAAGGAGAGACTTGCATTTGTGACATTGGGGAGAGAGCTGAAGGGACAGCCAGGATCTTTGTATGGAGTCTCTCTCCCACAACATAAAGGCCATCTTTCTTGGGTGAAATACTTCACTTCTTACAGCATCAGCCTGGAGGAATGCAATAGCCCAAATATCTGGACTTGCTGTTACCCCACCCTGGGAAGCTCATGCCCTGCTGAGGAATCAGCTGCCTAGGTTCGGGTGTAGAGAAACTGGCAGACTCAGAGGTTGTTAATAATTGAGTTTTGTGGCTTTGGAGCATGGGTCATTCCCCCACTTTCCTGTGAACCTAACCGACCCCTCCCCTCATGGGAGATTTGTTAGCCCAAACTTAGATGCTCCTGGTGGCCCCACACTCCCAAATCTTGGTGGCTCCACCCTGCTGAAGAGGTCTGGGCAGAATCTGAGACCAGCTGAGTTGTGTGGCTTCATTTCAGAAAACAATACTTAAATGCATAAGTAAAACAGAAAAATGAATACTACTAGTTAAATTTTACATTAGTCTAATACTAGAGTTAGTTATAATCACCTTCTTCCTCTGCTTCTTTCAGATCAAATCTATTTTATCAGTTTTGTATATATCATTTACAATCTTTTCCTATAGATACAGATATGTCTTTATATACTAAGAAAAAATATAGAGTATTGTTTCCCCTTCTTATGGGATTTTTACATAAATGATATTTTTTCTCTTTGATGTGTAATATGATTTTTAATTTTATTGAATTTTAGAGAGAGAGAGGGAGAGAGAGAGGAAGAGAGAGAGAGAGAGAGAGAGAGAGAGAGAGAGAGAGAGAGGTGAGAGAGAAACATCAATTGGGTGCTTCCAGCATGTGCCCCGACCAGGATCAAAAACACAACCTGGGTATGTGCCCTGACTAGGAATGAAACCCACCACCTTCTGGTGTACAGGACAGTGCTCCAACCAACTGGGCCACACAGGGTAGGGCTGTAGTATGATATTTATACCTGATTATTTTTTCCTTTCTCTGTTAATATATTTAGATTCATCTCATTCTTTGTTGGATGCATAATTTTCTATTTTGATCTAGACCTTATATTACTTATTATATCCCCTGTAATGGCACTTTGTTTTCAGTTTTTTTTGTTTATTATAAAAAAATGCAATGAATAAGTTCATGACAGTGACCAAAGTTGTCCTGGAGCACAACAGAGAGATATCAATAGAGGCTGAAAGAATCACATGCACAAAATGCCTGCTAGGCTGACATTTTTCAACTCCTCTGAACAAAATGAGTAGGCTCTTCTTGTTTGCTTTTGTTTTTCTTCTAAGCCTGTGGGAGTTTCCAGGCTACGGTTCCTCTTTGTGCCCAGTAAGGATTATATGAGATACCAAGAAAAGTCAGAAGACTTGCAGTGGTGTCTTTCCTCAGTTCTTCAGTTCCCTGGCCTGTCAACTTCTTCCTTCCACATTTAGTCATTTTACAACTGTCTGTTGAATCAGTCCCATGGTATTTAGAGAGGTGGAGAAAGGAAAGTTAATCTATGCCATTTTGTCCTGAAACTAGGAAGCAGTTTATCTATTCTGGAATTATTTTCTTCATACTATTATTTTCATAAACATTTGTCCAAAATTTTACCAGTGTCCTAGCCCAAGAAGCTCTTCAGTGGCTGGATTCCCCAATACTATACCTGGAAGGTTTATATTCACTAAATTTTTTTCTCTCCATGTTGTTCCAAAAGTACCAAAAATTCTTGGAGGGCCTCAGCACACTCCTGGGACTGTTGTAATAAAGTATCTGCATTATCAACAAGGATCTTGGTGGAGGGAAAATCTAATACCCACATATTACTCGGGTTCTACTTCCTCATTAGTCATCTCGATGTCCAGATTCTAACATTTCCTGTTCTGCCTCATCCATTCATCCATTTATATAGTTTTATTATTGAAAGTAGTAAGTGAACCACTGAACTATGTTGCAAGGCTATGATTTTGATGATACATTTATGGTGCAGTAGAAAGAATATGGTGTTCTTTTTAAATAAACCAGGTCATTTAAGCTATTAAATGTTTGCACTGGGTTCGAGGCTATATGAATTTTGAAATCCCTTTCAATATAATGAGCTGTTATTTCAGGTTCTAAATGGCCTTAAACAGACAGTGAACCATATTTGGTGTGTCTGACAGAAAAGGTAGGATAATTAGCCATTCTTGTCTTCCACATTAACTCATTGTCTCAAAATCCTTTTGTTTTATTCCAATGGTAAATATTTGGGGAATTACTGAATCTCTTGCAATATTTCATTCATTTGTTCATTTTTTGCATTGATTCTGCAGACAAATTTGTACTTTGCAGTTTCTTTGGAAAGCTGAAGCAAAACTGATTGTTATGCTGATATTCTGGTTTCTATGACAACTGGAATATGCTGTAAAATGGTCAAATGTAGAGACAGTTAGCAAGGATATTCACGGGCCAAGAGAATGGCACACATGCATCTATGACAGGCCTAGTGGGGAGCTACCATCACTATGACTGTGATTATGTACCTTTTATGTGTAGATCTGAGAGAGTTTGTTTGTTTTTTAATTGGAGAACCTGGGTCTGATTCCCCTTGTAATTTCAGAGAGACTGTTAGGTCTTCATGAGGAGAGTGGTAAATAGCTTATATATGAGATATTTACTCAATTCCCTATCTCTGTGTCCTAAAATAGCCTCACACCAGTGCAAGAAGAGCCTGTTAGCTTTTGATCTTTCAATTGGATTTTGTTAGTGGACTTAGAATAACATTTGGAAGACCCATAGGAGGGTTAAATTGATTTTTATAATTTACAAAATGTATATAGTAATTTTAACATGATGTATTAAATTTTCCCCTGACAAAATGGGTATAACATCAGAAAAAAACGAATTTCAGTGAAAATCTAAATTCTTTTTAAATAGTCCTATACATTCAATGCTAAAATAACTATCAATAGTTCCTTTTAATTGCACAAGGCAATTATAAAAGCAATCCAGTGTCAGTAAGGTGCCATAAAAGCAAAATATTTATATTACATAGGGCCATTACAAACTGCTTCTATAGTATAATAAAGTTTCCTTACTCATAGTGCTTAGGAAATAGTTCATTCAGGTGCCTTTAAATTTACACAGGCTACATGGTACAAGAAGCTCTAAAGTAATAGCTTAGAATTTTGGTAATATGGCTTTGAGATAAAAGTAAAAAGAATAAATTTCAGTCTATGTGTGTTGGTGTTCATGAGAGTAATTTTAAGAAATGTGCATTTCTCCTATCTAATAAAAGAGTAATATGCAAATTGGCCATCACTCCAAAACACAAGATGGCCGCCCCCATGTGGACACAAGATGGCCACCACAAGATGGTCAGCAGGGGAGGGCAGTTGGGGAAGACCAGGCCTACAGGGGGAGGGCAGCAAGAGAGGACCAGGCCAGCAGGGGGAGGGCACTTGGGGGGACCATACCTGCAGGGGAGGGCAGTTGGGGGCAACCAGGCCAGCAGGAGAGGGCAGTTGAAGGGACCAGGCCAGCAGGGGGAGGGCAGTTGGGGGCAACCAGGCCAGCAGGGGAGGGCAGTTGGGGGCAATCAGCCGGCAGGGGAGCAGTTAGGTGTTGATCAGGTTGGCAGGGAAGTGGTTAGGGGCTGATCAGGCTGGGAGGCAGAAGCGGTTAGGGGCAATCAGGCAGGCAGGCAGGCAAGTGGTTGGAAGCCAGGAGTCCTGAATTGTGAGAGGGATGTCTGACTGCCCATTTAGGCCCAATCCCACACTGGGCAGTTGGACATCCCTAAACGGGCAGTCGGATATCCCTCAAGGGGTCCCAGATTGGAAAGGGTGCAGGCTGGGCTGAGGTACATACCTTCCCCACCCCACCCCTGTGCACGAATTTTGTGCACCAGGCCTCTAGTCTACTTACATAAAACCCATGGGTGGTGTTCATCATGACCACAACCGCCACGACCAAGTCGAAGGAAGTCAGTCCTGCAGGGGTTGTCTTGGCAACGGCTGCACTGTCCCCTGAGCTGTTTCCCGGAGCTGTTTCCTGTAAGGGCGGGGTTTGAGGCAGGAACCTGCCCTGGGAGTGTGGAGGCAGATCTTTCTAAACTGTCCCGCGCCAGCACAGCCAAGGGTGAATCTGAGTGGGGGCAGCTGAAAGGCTTAGAAAAGACAGACAAGAGAATGAAAGCCAGGTCTTGGTGGGATGCTGCTTCTCTGAGAGACAGCGACCATGCCCACAGCCATGCCTTTATTTTATAGCAGATGCTACGAGGCAAAGTAAGGGCGTGACCAAGATGTTTACATCATTCTCCTGGGTTTCAATCCTACTCAACAACATGCACCTGAACTCTATCAAGCCTACATCACTCAGGCACGTGGGGCCACATGTTCGGACCATAGGTTCAAGCTTACAACTACAGCTGTTGGCTATAATTGTGCTGGGAGAGCCCTGCCCTCCAAGCTGGGACTTGCACGTGGCA
>NW_005361652.1:962694-964198 GCF_000412655.1 Myotis brandtii | reverse complement strand
TATTTTATTGATTTTTTACAGAGAGGAAGGGAGAGGGATAGAGAGTTAGAAACATCGATGAGAGGGAAACATTGATCAGCTGCCTCCTGCACACTCCCCACTGGGGATGTGCCCACAACCAAGGTGCATGCCCTTGACCGGAATCGAACCTGGGGCCCTTGAGTCCACAGGCCTATGCTCTATCCACTGAGCCAAACCGGCTAGGGCAATTAATTCCCTTTTAATGTGCAAGAATTTCATGCACCGGGCTACTAGTTGTGAGATAACTCCATACTAGGATTTCTTTTCCTTGAGGTCTGTGTTAATCAATCACCTGGGTGAGTCGTTATCAGAATGTAGCTTCCCAAACACTGTTTCAGTAAGCATGACTATCAGTTGGATAACTGAAAAGTAATTTTTGATTAGCAATTTTAGATCAATCTAAGAGCAATTGTGGAAAATAAATCATTTTCATTAACAGAGGGATTTAAAACTCATAATTTTGACATTTCATTACTTGTAAAAATATTTATTTTATTGTGGTAAAAACACTTAACATGAGCTCTATCCTCTTAACAAATGTTTAAGTTTGTAATATATTACTGTTGATTATAAGTACAATGCTATGTTGCAGATATCTAGAATTTATTTATCTTACTTAAATAAAACTCTATGCCTGCCTGTTAACTAAGTAACTTGCCATTTTCTCCTCCTCCCAGGCACTGGAAACCACTATTCCACTCTTAGTTCTATGAATTTGACTATTTCAGATATCTCATGTAAGTGAAACCATGCAGTAATTGTTTTCCTGTGACTGGCTTTGTTCACTTATAATATCCCCATGTCGTAGCATATGTCAGATTTCATTTTTTTAAAAGCAAAATAACATTTCATTGCATGAATTTACCATATTTTTTCTATTCATCCATATTTTGATGGACACTTAGGTTGTTTCCACATCTCATCTATTGTGAATAGTGCTAAAATTAACATGGAAGTGCTAATATCTCTTCAAGAGACTGATTCAATTATTGTGGATAAATACCCAGAATAAGATTACTGGGTCATAGGGTATTTCAATACTTAATTTCTTGAGGAACCTCAAAGTGTCTTCCATAATAGCTGAACCATTTTGCATACCCATCAACAGTGTGGAAGGGTTCCAATTTCTCCACATCCTCACCAATATTTGGTATCTTATTTTTTTTAATTATAGCCAATGTGACAGTTGTGAAGTGATATGTCATTGTGGGGTTTTGATTTATATTTCACTGATGATTAATAAAGTTGAGCATCTTTTTCATATAGCTATAGTCATTTATGTCTTCCTTGGAGAAAATTACTTAGGTCACTTTTTATTATTATTATTTTTTATTGTTTTATTGCTTAAAGTATTACAAAGGGTATTACATATGTGTCCTTTTTTTTCCCCGCCCTTGACAATCCCCTGGCTTCCCCTACCCCCCAGTGTCTTATGTCCATTGGTTATGCTTATATGCATGCATACAAGTCCTTCAGTTGATCT
>NW_005361652.1:957698-960121 GCF_000412655.1 Myotis brandtii | reverse complement strand
TGGCTCTGCCTCTGGGTGGCAGTGTGTCTGGATTGACCTCCGAGGCTATAAGTCCTCTTTGACCAGGAGTTCTCTATTGTACCTGAAACTGGCTTGGGAAAGTCCTCTGCCCAGAGCTGGTTCCCTAGTCGTCACTTCCTACTCTGTTTCCCAGGCTCCCCCAAAACAACCTTCCCCTACAGGTTCTGCGAGTGACCCCAACTGGGTAATCCCATGCACTGGGTTCAACAATCAAACGCACAGATTTAAGAGGAGGTGTAAAAACAAAAGCCTGGGAAGCTGTGCGAACTCGCAGGGCTCCACCTTCCAGATCTGTGCAGAGTCTCTGCACGCGCTCTGGCCCCTGGCACCAAGTAGCCAGCAGACTGGCAAAATCTGAGGCTGCCCCTTTGCATCCAGTCCAACTATGGGCTTATTTATAGCGTTCCCTTATGCCAGCAGCCCTGGGGGAGCCCTTCCACACTCTCAGGTCACGCTGGCCCCAATGGCTGCGGACTTTGTGGGGTGCAGATTTCCCCCCCTCCCCCTGCGCGTTCCACTCTCCAACCTGAATTTCAAACCGCACCTTTGGGGGAAGTCTAACTTTTCTGTGGGGAGAAGCAGGGCTCGTCTGAGTTCACGTAGTCCCGCTGCTTGAGAGCCGTTGCTTCGGGGTTAGTAGCTGATCTCTGGATGCCGGTAACAGCCACTCAAGATGGCGTGGTCTCCGAGGCTGAGCCGGTGCTCTGGGAGAGGTTTCAGCCTCAATCTCTAACCGTCCCTTTTTTCTAGGAGTCCTCTGTCTTTCCTGACTGTCTCTCAGCTGAATCTCCTCTGCTTATTCGGGCTGTATGTTACCCGTTTCAGCTGCTCGCCTTTATCTGCTCCGGGACAAGGCACCTACACGTCTGTCTAAACCTCCCCCATTTTTCTCTTACCCTACTTAGGTCACTTTTAAAGTGAGTTATTAGGCTTTGATTGCTAGTTTTCTATTGAGTTATAAGATGTTCTTTTCATATTTTCAAGATTAATTTCATATCAGATATATGATTTGCATATATTATATCCCATTTCACAGTTTGCTTTCCCCCTTCGTGTATTGCTTCCTTTGTGGTGCAGAAGCTTTTTAAATTTTATTTTATTGCTATTAGAGAGAGGAAGAGAGAGAGAAAGAGAAGAGAGAGAGAGCAAGAGAAACATCGATGTGAGAGAGAAATATTGATCAGGTGCCTCCTGCATGCTCCCTGACCAGAGAATCAAACCCTCAACCTGCGTATGTGCCCTGACTTGGAATCCAACTCACCACTCTTTGGTGTTTGGGATGATGCTCCAACCAACTGAACTATACCATCCAGGGCAGTGCAGAAGCTTTTTAATTTGATGTAGTCCCACTTGTTTGTTTGTGGTTTTTTTTTTTTTTTTGGTTCTTTGTTGGTTTTGTTTTGTTTTGTTGCCTATACTTTTGGTGTCAAGTCAGTGAAGTCATTTCCAGAATGAATATCATTAAGCTCTTCCAAGCTGTTTTCTTCTAAGATTTTAACAGTTTCAGGTCTTATGTTTAAGTATTTTATCAATTTTGAGTTGATTTTTGTGTATATGGTGTAAGATAAGGGTCCACTTTATTCTTTGTCATATGGGTATTCAGTTTTCCCATTACCATTTGTTGAAGAGACTATCCTTTTTCCATTGTGTAATCTTGGTAATCCTGTCAGTTTATTTTTTAAGAGTTTATTTTAAGCTGATAGCAACTTAACTTCAATCATATACCAAACCCTTCATTTTAAATGCCCCCACACTTTATATTATTGCTATCATAATTTAAATCCATTTATGTTGTGTATCATAATTTAAATCCATTTATGTTGTATATCATTTAACATATTTTAAAATTATAATTATTTAATACTTTGTCCTATAGCCTTAATATTAGAATTTAAATTGTATTATTCAAAAACATTACAATAATACAGCATTATCTATTTGTCTATATATTTATCTTTCCCTACAAGTTTTATACTTTACTAGAGGCCCAGCGTATGACTGAAATCGTGCAAACAGGCGCCCATCTTCCTGCCGTGTGAGGAGGCACCCCGTGGGCAGCCATGGGAGTCAGGCCAGACCAGTGCTATTGGGGGCTGAGACCCGTGACTGACTTCCACTCCAGACCCCCTCTGCCCCCTTGCCTGTGTCTGCTCCAGGGCTGCCCAAGCCAGTGTGGTGGCTCGGCCAGCCCCAGGCCTCCCCGGCTCCCCTGCCTGTATCTGCTCCGGGCCCCTGGAGATGCCATGCCAGCTCAGGCAGAGCCCCCCTGTGTCTGTCTCCGTCTCCACTCTGGGACTCACCTGTGTGCACAACCTCCTCCTGTCTGGTAGTGACCTGAACTAATTTGCATTACCTCTCTCTCTCTCTCTCTCTCTCTCTCTCTCTCTCTCTCTTTTTCTATA
>NW_005361652.1:955380-956219 GCF_000412655.1 Myotis brandtii | reverse complement strand
TTTTGTGCACCGGGCCTCTAGTATATATATATATTGCTATTGTGTTCTGGTTTAGGGTCCTTTTGCTTCAACTTGAGCATCTCTCTAGCATTTCTTGTGAGGCAGGACAAGTAGAGATGGACTCCCTCAATTACTGGTTTTGTTTGAAGGGAGTCTTTACCTCCCTTTAATTTTTAAAGTATTATTGCCAGGTATAGTATTCTTAGTTGGCATTTTTTTTCTTTTCAGCACTCTTAATATAACAACTCATTCCCTAATAGTCTTCAAGGTTTCTACTGAAAAAATCTGCTTATAATCTTACGAGAGGCCTGGTGTACAAAAATTTGTGTACTCAGGGGGGTTCCTCAGCCTGGTTTGTGCCCTCTTGCAGTCTGGGACCACTCTGGGGATGACCACCTGCTGGCTTAGGCTGGCTCCCGGGCTGTTTGAGCCTAAGCTGGCTGTCAGACATCTCTCTGGCAGCCTGGGAGCCCTCGGGGGATGTCCACTTGCCAGCAGGGAGCAGGCCTAAGCTGCAGTCAGACATCCTTAGCGCTGCTGAGGAGGCAGGAGAGGCTCCCACCACCACCGCTGTGCTGGTAGGCATCAGCTTGGCTTGTGGCTGAGCAGAGCTCCCCCTGTGGGAGTGCACTGACCACCAGGGGGCATCTCCTGCATTGAGCATCTGCCCCCTGGTGGTCAGTGTGTGTCATAGTGACCAGTCATTCCCAGTCGTTCTGCTGTTAGGGTCAATTTGCATATTACCCTTTTATTATATAGGATAGAGGCCTGGTGCACGGGTGGGGGCTGGCTGATTTGCCCTGAAGGGTGTCCCGGATCAGGGTGGGGGTCCCGCTTGG
>NW_005361652.1:936164-954047 GCF_000412655.1 Myotis brandtii | reverse complement strand
GATCCCGGCAAGCTGAAAGCTGGTTTCTGGGGTTTTGTTTAGCTACTACATTTGCAACATAGTACATAGTTTCTTAGAGTTGCAACTCAGAGTCTGGCAAGTCAGGCGGGGAATGTTGGAGTCTGCAGTCACTGCAGCAAGGAAGCCTCATGTTCGCTTCCAGCTGCCTGGCTGCCGGCCGCCATCTTGGCTGGCAGTTAATTTGCATAAGGATATGCTGATTAGCCAATGGGAAGGGTAGCGGTCGTACGCTAATTACCATGTTTCTCTTTTATTAGTGTAGATGGGGATTTCTCTGTATGAAAAAGCCATTTTTTTGCTGCTTTCAAAAATATTTCTTTGATTTTGACTATTTGATTATAATGTGTCTTACTGTGGGTTTCTTCAGTTTCATTTACTTGAGATCTTTAAATCTTCTTGAATAGGTTGTTCATCTATATCCCCAAATTTGGGAAGATTTCAGTCATTTCTTTGAATAAGCTGTTTCTCTCTTCTCTATCTGGACTCTCATAATTAATAGTCTGTGTGATAGAATCCCACAGCTTTCTCATTTAACTTCTTTATTTATTTTTGATCCTCTGTTTCCAGTATCTTATCTTAGTATTCACTGACCCTTACTTCTGCTTGATATAGTCTCCTGTTGATTCCTCTATTAAGTTTTTCAGTTCAATTATTGTGTTCTTTAGTTCAATTAATTCTGATTGATACTTTTTTATATTTTCTATCACTTTGTTGAAATTCTCACTTTAATCATGCATTGTTCCTTTGACCCTATTGAGCAACATTATGACAGTGAAATTGAATTCTCTGGCAATCATTGTAAATCATGTATTTCAATTTCATTAAGGTTAGTTTCTGGAGGTTTATCATGTTACTTTGTTTGGAAACCTTTGTCTGATTATTAATTTTCTTTGACTATTTGTATTGATGTCTGTGCATTAGACAAAGCAGGCACCTATCTCAGTCTTAATGGACTGGTCGCACACTGGAAAAGACCTTCACTCATCAGCCTGGCCATATATTCTGAAGCTCTCTAGCAACTATTTCTCTCCTTGAAGAGAGGCAGGAAGCTGTGTTTTGTTTCCTCAGTTGGTGCTCAGCAGGGAGAGGTTCTGTGGCCTCTACAAATCCAAATTGCTCTTCTCCCACAGGAGACTACACTGTGCTGGAACCATCAAAGCTCTAAGACTTCAAAGTCAGATACCATTTCCTGGAATTGATGGGCTGTGGATGCATTAATAAAGTTCTTCCCTGAAGCTGAGAACTAGAAGTTCTTATCTACTTACTCTATGCTAAGCGGGAAGGGGGGGTGAGGATCTTTGGCATCTAACAAGGCAAACCATCATCTCTATCTTGCCCAGGTGGTTAGGCTGTGGCAGACCAATTAGAACTCAAAGGATGGAATGACAAAGACAATTCTCTAGGGAGCCCATAAGAAAAAGTTGGAGTGCTGAACACATAAACTAACCTCTTCCCTCCTATGGGAATAGCTGAAACCTAGGCGGTCTCTTCCTGATCATATAGTGCTAGTATTCCAGAGGAACAGACTGAAATGTAGTGTCCTGAATCTGCCTGCTTGCTTTGGTGAGTCCGATGTGCAGAAGCATTTCATTTGATCACTAGATTTAACACAAATGTAATTTGTCCATGAATTGTGACTGCATTGGTGTGTTTGTGCAGGGAAGGAGGATCCAAGATGTCTTACACCAATAATTGTTGATTTAACTCCTGGATATGTTATTTCTTGATAATCATTTTAAAACTCTGAATTTATGTGTCATAGATTGGGCAAGATAAATATTTGCTATTTATAATTACTTGAGTTTGTATTTAAACATTATAGAGGTTTTAAAAGATCTGGGTCAAAATAAATATTGAGATATTTGTAAAAGCTGAAAATTTGTGAGATTTTAGACATAGTTTAACAGATTAGCTATTGTTCAGTGCATATACTATTGGTCAAAAAGAACATAAGAAGAGGAAAAGATGAAAGAAAGAGAGAAAGAAGAAAAGAAGGAAAGAAAAGTAAGAGTGATATTTCTATGGGTAGAAAAAATGAAATTAAATTTCTGAAAGCATATATACAAACATGGTGGCATATATTGAGAAGAGGTCACTAGATGATGTGCCAGCGAATTTAGACATTTTTATGCAAAAGATTTTACTCTTGTTTGTTTATATTAAGCATGCATCATTTTTTTTATCAGAAAAAGAGCTGCTATTTATATTTTCGGGTTTCTGGAAAATACACCATGAACATGATTCACACTTTCTAAGTGATATACAAATATGAACAAAAAGTATTTTGAAATTTTAGTGCAAAAATAGATTTTTCTTTTAGTTATAGAAAGAAAACCACAATGAGAAATAAAGAGACTCAAATGTTAACAATATTTTACCTCTATATTATTATTATTATTATTACTAGAGGCCCGGTGCACAAAAAGTGGGGGTCCCCACTGGGGTGCCTGGCCAGCCTGGATGAGGGGATGATGGCTGTTTGCAGCTGGTCACACCCCCTTCAGGGTGGGGGTCCCCACTGGGGTGCCTGGCCAGCCTGGATGAGGGGATGATGGCTGTTTGCAGCTGGTCACACCCCCTTCAGGGTGGGGGTCCCCACTGGGGTGCCTGGCCAGCCTGGATGAGGGGATGATGGCTGTTTGCAGCTGGTCACACCCCCTTCAGGGTGGGGGTCCCCACTGGGGTGCCTGGCCAGCCTGGATGAGGGGATGATGGCTGTTTGCAGCTGGTCACACCCCCTTCAGGGTGGGGGTCCCCACTGGGGTGCCTGGCCAGCCTGGATGAGGGGATGATGGCTGTTTGCAGCTGGTCACACCCCCTTCAGGGTGGGGGTCCCCACTGGGGTGCCTGGCCAGCCTGGATGAGGGGATGATGGCTGTTTGCAGCTGGTCACACCCCCTTCAGGGTGGGGGTCCCCACTGGGGTGCCTGGCCAGCCTGGATGAGGGGATGATGGCTGTTTGCAGCTGGTCACACACCCTTCAGGGTGGGGGTCCCCACTGGGGTGCCTGGCCAGCCTGGATGAGGGGATGATGGCTGTTTGCAGCTGGTCACACACCCTTCAGGGTGGGGGTCCCCACTGGGGTGCCTGGCCAGCCTGGATGAGGGGATGATGGCTGTTTGCAGCTGGTCACACACCCTTCAGGGTGGGGGTCCCCACTGGGGTGCCTGGCCAGCCTGGATGAGGGGATGATGGCTGTTTGCAGCTGGTCACACACCCTTCAGGGTGGGGGTCCCCACTGGGGTGCCTGGCCAGCCTGGATGAGGGGATGATGGCTGTTTGCAGCTGGTCACACACCCTTCAGGGTGGGGGTCCCCACTGGGGTGCCTGGCCAGCCTGGATGAGGGGATGATGGCTGTTTGCAGCTGGTCACACACCCTTCAGGGTGGGGGTCCCCACTGGGGTGCCTGGCCAGTCTGGGTGAGGGGCTGAGGGCTGCTTTCAGGCTGGCGGTTGTTGACTGAAGCTCCCAACCGCTCCTTTTTTTTCTCTTTTTTTTTATTTTATTCTGGGCCAGCTTTAGCTCTGGCTCTAGCTCTGAGGCTTCGTATCTGGTTTGTTTGCCGTTCTATAATCGAAACAATGTATAACTTCAGCTCTGAGATCCCAGCAGGCTGAAAGCTGGTTTCTAGGGTTTTGTTTAGCTTCTTATTTGCAACATAGTACATAGTTTCTTAGAGTTGCAACTCAGAGGCCGGCAAGTGAGGCAGGGGGGGGAGCGGGGGGGGAGGAACGTTGGAGTCTGCAGTCACTGGAGCAAGGAAGCCTCATGTTCGCTTCCAGCTGCCTGGCTGCCGGCCGCCATCTTGGCTGACAGTTAATTTGCATAAGGATATGCTGATTAGCCAATGGGAAGGGTAGCGGTCGTACGCCAATTACCATGTTTCTCTTTTATTAGTGTAGATTATTATTATTATTTTGTCATTTTCAATGAGAATTTATATAGTGATGAATACTGGGAAGACATAACTGCCAATATTTGTGGTTCATAAACTGAGTTCTGATTTGGGTGCTCTGTATCCCACCATTGTGATCTTTGGAAACAGCACCTCTCCCCTTATGACTCCTTGGTGTTTCTTTCCTGAGACCTTGGGTAATCTCCTCTTTGCCATATTGGTCTGTTTCACTAGTAACATGAGGTTAAAACATGGTATTGCATTTCTGTATTCTTGAAGAAGGTAACTTTTACTAATCACTAGCCATTGTCTTTTTTTTATTGTCTAAAGTTTTACATATGTCTCCTTTTCCCCCAATTGACCCCCCTCCTCCAGTCATACCCACCCTAGGCAAGCCCCAACCAACTAGCCATTGTCTTTTTAATGTTCACTATAAGAGAATGCAATAACTCTCAGTTTGCTTCCCCATGAAGCACATAAGAAAATATAAATATCTAAATGCTTATCCTCTGACAATTTAAATGCTGACAATTGGAATCCACCATTTCTTCACTCAAATATAATACTCCATGTACTATGGTCATCTCCATATTATCAGAAATAACCTTGGACATTTTTGACACCTTTATTTATCATGATATCCCAGTACCAATTTGTGACCTCTAATCCCTACTAGAACTGAAGAGAGGTTGAAATTTTGTCTATTTGTCAAAAAGGAAACTTGGGGGGGGGTAGGGGAAGCCGGGGTATTGTCAAGGGCGGGGAAAAAAAGGACACATATGTAATACCCTTTGTAATGCTTTAAGCAATAAAAAAAATAAATTAAAAAAAAAGGAAACTTGGAAACAGGGCAGCTAAAGAAAGTGCTTACAGCCACATACTGCTTAAGTAGCAGAGCCACACTCAAACCTCATCTAACTTAATGAATGATTCTGTGATGAAAAGCATATCCATGAAAAATACCTTGTTGCAGTACATAAGCAAATATAAAAGCTGGAATGGAGGTTGTGATACCTGTCTTTGTTTGTTCCTCACAGAGAAGCATGAAAACTTTCCTTCACTCAGGTACCTGCATGACTCTGTCCCATTTGGCCTTACTCCTGTGTATCCTACGAAGACTATGATGACTTCTTCAATAAGAGACCCCAGGGTTAACGGCAAAGGGGATTTTTCTCTTTTGCTTCTTTATTCTGAGATGAACACCATCATGGTTCAGTTGTGCCTCTCTCAGCAGAATTTGTGTGTGTGACAGGAACTGTCTATATTTGTGGACACTGATAAATTTGTGTGCTCCTTTTCGACCCTCATTTAGTTTATTTTAAAATTATTCATCTACCATATCTTATGAGTAAAATAGCTAAACATCCTTATGCACTGGCATAATACATGTAGATTCCAGCATTGACTGAGGAAAGCAGATTCAGAAATGTCACTAGTTCAAATTCGGTGGTCAGTACTACTAGCACAGGGCAGTCTGTGTGAGTTCAATCTCTCATCAGGACGCTTTTCCTTCTTGCTATTATCTTCGTATATATTTTTCATATATTGACCTTATCTGTCTGTTTTGGCCAAGACATTAACCCCATGTAAGGCTTGCCTTCCTCGGTTCCTGGAGGGTCTGATAGCTCTGCCTTCACCTACTATAGTGTTTATTCAAAGTATCCTGAGGGTTCGTGGGCATTCCACCCACAGCAACAGACTCACTCTCATGACAGCCTGTTACACAAGAGTGTCTTAGATCACAAGTTACTGCTGATCAAAGGGGGAAGAACCCTTTCCCATATATTGCTTTGTCCCTCTGTTCTGCATAGAATCATTAAAATGTCAGGCTGTGATACCTTCTCTTCTACTTCATTCAGTTGTAGCACTGAGAGGCACATGTAAGACTATGAGGTCTGGTATGATGCTGGAGATCTAATGATAAAATTAATGTGTCATGGAAAATATATATTCATCTTGTGACTCAAGGGCCAAGGAAGTTTCTCATTGACTGGTGTTGTGTTGATTTATGCCTGGAGGGTGAGGTAATAAAACTGTGTTAGGAACTGACATGGTATTTTGTGCATCAGGGTCTACTACCTGAAATCCATGAGAACCTTAGCTAGTTTGCCTCAGTGGATAGAGCGTCAGCCTGTGGACTGAAGGGTCCCAGGTTTGATTCCAGTCAAGAACATATGCCCAGTTTGCAGGCTCAATCCTCAGTAGGGGGTGTGCAGGAGGCAGCTAATCAATGGTTCTCTCTCATCATTGATGATTCTATCTCTCTCTCCCTCTCCCTTCCTCTCTGAAATTAATTTTAAAAATATTTGTTAAAAGAGAAATACCCTAGAAGTGGGATCACTGGGTCAAATGGGAGTTCCATTTTTAATTTTTTGAGGAAACTCCACACTGTTTTCCACAGTGGCTGCACCAGTCTGCATTCCCACCACCAGTGCAAGAGGGTTCCTTTTTTCTCCATATCCTTCCCAGCACTTGTCATTTGTTAATTTGTTGATGATAGCCATTCTGACAGGTGTGTGATGGTACCTCATTATCGTTGTGATTTGTATCTCTCTGATGATTAGTGACTTTGAGCATGTTTTCATATGTCTCTCAGCCTTCTGTATGTCCTCTTTCAAAAAGTGTCTATTTAGGTCCTTTGACCATTATTTGATTGTGTTATCTTCCTTTTGTTAAGATGTATGAGTTCCCTGTACATTTAGGAGAATAAACCCTTATCATAGATAACATTGAGAAATATGTTTTCCCATGCAGTGGGCTTTCTTCTTGTTTTGTTGATGGTTTCTTTTACTGTGCAGAAGCTTTTTATTTTGATGTAGTCCCATTTGTTTTGTTTTGTTTTCTCCTTAGTTTCCATTGCCCTAGGAGCTGTATCGGTAAAGATACTGCTATGACATATGTCTGATATTTTGCTGCCTGTGGATTCTTCTAAGAAATCAGAAACACCAATCAGAAAGGATATATGCACCCCTATATTCATAGCAGCACAATTGACAATAGCTAAGATTTGGAAACAGCCAAAGTGCCCATCAGCAGATAAGTGGATAAAAAACTGTGGTACCTACACAATGGAATACTATGCTGCTGTAAAAACAACAACAGCATGGATGGAAATGGAAAGCACTATGCTAAGCGAAATAAGCCAGTTGGAGAAAGATAAATACCACATGATCTCACTCATTTGTGGAATATAATGAACATAAACTGATAAACAAAAATAGATTCAGCAACAGAGAAGCATTGAACATACCCTCAAACCTCAGAGGGAAGGCAAGGGGAGGGGGTTGGAGGGGAGGTCAAAGATCAACCAAAGGACTTGTATACATGCATATAAGAATAACCAATGAACTTGGACACTGGGGCAGTGGGGGCATGTCTTGGGGGGTGTGAGTGGCCGAGGAGGGGTTGATGGGTGAAAAAGGAGACATATGTAATACTTTAAATAAATAAAAAAGAAAGAAGAAAGAACTATCATGACAACTTTTGTAGCACTGAGTGTATCTCTATTGCCTGTGGAGGAAAATAACAAGAGACCTCTTGACACAGCAGTGAGTCCAAAGCCACTCAGTGAAGGGCATCTCTGATAGCTGCTCCCTGTCCTTGAGTTCAGTGGTCAACTGGGGGAACTGATCATTGGGGGGTAATTTAGGAGGCTTGTGGATTTTGGCGACCCTTCGGGGCCACACAAGTGGTATCGTCGGTTCGAAATTAATCCTGAGAGTGGGTCTGATGGGAAATCTGAACCTATAAACAATCCTACACTTTCTCCACTACCATTGTTTAAAAGTGTTGCTCCATGAAATACCTGCTTTTTAAAGGTTGCCAGTATGTGTGTTTTTTTAAAACATATTTTATTGATTTTTCACAGAGCGGAAGGGAGAGGGATAGAGAGTTAGAAACATCAATGAGAGAGGAACATTGATCAGCTGCCTCCTGCACACCTCCTACTGGGGATGTGTCCGCAACCAAGGTATATGCCCTTGGCCAGAATCGAACCTGGGACCTTTCAGTCCACAGGCTGACGCTCTACCCACCTAGCCAAACCGCTTAGGGCTGCCAGTATGTTTTTTAAAGTGACTTTGTGCATGCATTAGTCGGAGTGGCTCAACTCTCAAGCATGAATCTGACTCTGATAGTGAATGCACATATCTCAGTTTCTGTGCAATGTGACACTAATACTAGAAATACGGTAACATTTTGGTCTTTATGATAACTCTTTATGCTATTATCTCCTGGCAGACAGCTCTGATAGAATTGCAGGCAGAAAAGCTGAGGAATATGCATAAATCAGGCCTATTGAAAGTCTATCATCATAGCGTATTTGTGTGTGCATATTAGTATGTTTGGGGTTTGAGTATTTATTGGGATATGAGGCTGCTTGATCCTTCCTGTTTTGTGGGAGACACACTGGCAGCTCTTGCTAAAAGGAGTCTGAAGAGGCTGAGTCACCAGCCTGTGTTTTTCCTTCCTTGACTATGAACTAAGATGATAGGAGCCCTATACTAGGTGGGCCATTTGATATTGTTTTCTTAAAACAGAGGTCTCTGTACTTTTCTTAGCAAGAATCCATGTTTAAGAACGTTTCGTCTAGTACTTGAAAGAGGTATCATATGTCATTATATAACGACATAGCATAATAACCTTTTCACACTTTAAAAAAATACATACAAACTTGTTATAAAACAGGAGCTGGTAAAATTTCTAAGTGAAATGCCAGATATTAGATACCCTATATTTTGGGTCTATACATGTCTCTGTCCCAACTTAACTCTGCCATGGTAACAAGAAAGCAGCCATAGCCCAGCCAGTGTCACTCAGTGGTTGAGCATTGACCCATGAACCCCAAGTTGGGGGCTTGATCCCTGGTGGGTGACCTGCAGGGGGCAGCTGATCAATGATTCTCTTTCATCATTGATGTTTTTCTCTCTCCCTCTCTCTCTCTCTCTCTCTCTCTCTCTGAAATCAATAAAAACATATTTTTAAGTTAGAAGAAAGAAAGAAAGCATCCTTAGACTTAAAAAAAAATAGGGTAGCTATGGTGTAATAGCATCAGTCCATAGTTTGCTGATCTCTGTCATAAAGGATTATATTTTAAAAGTTTGGAAAATCTAATGTTATCTTTGTGGCTCCAATACATCACCATCTTTCTTAACACCTACATAGCTGAGCATCAGTTTGGAAACCAGTTCTCTGCAGGAATATTTGTGTCTTTTTCCACCAATAATTTAAATCTACATGTGGCTTCCCTTTACCTGTAGCATGTATCACAGGACCTTTAACAGACTGTTCCATGTCGTTTGGGTGCCTACTAGTAGATATTGTTGAAGTTGCAAGTAGTATTTTTTATCAATTATGCTTTGAAAGAGATGCACAGTCTCTTTCAAAGCTGACTTCCTTGTATGAAATATGCTTAAAGAGGAAGCAGATGGTAGATAGGGATATCTGAATTTTTCAAGCAACATTCCTTAGACTCTAAGGCTTAGAGTGTGCACAGGTACTGCAGGCAGAACACTCAGAACCTGATTTTTTTTCTTTTTTCCTGTTTGGGTTAATCAATGGTAATGCCATAAGGGGTTAGGAAATCAAGAGGAAAGAGAAGCAGGTTGCATTTCCTGTCTCATTATTTTTGCTTCCAGTTTCATCCCAACAAAGGCCCTTTACTCAGCAGTATAATGTGGTTTTTATAGGGCAGGGAGGAAAATTTGCTAATTTTCCTCTTATTTCACAGACATTAGACATCGCAGCCCCTCAGAAAATATGCTCAAGGTCACTAATCTTTAGGAAAATGCAATTTAAAGGTACAATGCTATATTAGTTACTATTAGAATGGCTATTGTTCAAAAAGAAAACAAAGCAGAAAATATCAAGAATATGGAGAAATTGGAACCCTTGTGCACTGCTGGTAGGAATGTAAACTAGAGCTGCCATTATGGAAAACAGTCTGGTGGAATATTAAAGGTTAAATATATAATTCAAGTCAGGGACTTGGATAAATATTTCTATACCTATGTTAACAGCAGCATTATTCATAATTGCCAAAATGTGCAAATAACCCATGTCCATTGTGAGATTAATAAACAGAATGTGCTATATACATCCAATGTAAAATTATCCAGCCTAAAAAAGGAAGAAGATTTTGACATATGCCACAACAATGCTAAATCTCATAGACATTATGCTAAGTGAAATAAGCCAGACACAAAAGGAACAATAATTTATGATTCCACTTTCATGTGTACTAAAGTACATTAAATTTATAGAGTAGTAAAATTCGTAGGGACAGATAGTAAAATGGTAGTTTCCAGGAACTGGGTTGAGGTTGGAATGGGGAGTTATTATTTAATGGGTAAGGAATTTCAATTTTAGAAGATGAAAAAAGTTCTGGAGATGAATGGTGGTGATGTTTGTACAATGACATGAATGTACATAATACTACTTAACTGTACATTTAAAATTGGTTATTGTAAATGTTACATATTTTTTCACAAGTAGATTGCTTGAGGTACAAGCCTTCAGTTGGGACCTGCATATCTTCATTCCTATATTGTGGTTTAAAATACTTTTTTGCTTCCCAACACCAAATCTGTGGCTGTAGTAAGAAGCTATAGTAAGAAGCAATTGTAGAGCAAGGAGAAAATCAATTGTACTACAAAATCCCAACATAAAATGATTATAGAAATATGCTTCACAAAATGTAAACAGTCTTACGCACTATTACACAGATTACTGTAGGTCTTGATTCTCACTTCAACTGCTGTCCAACACAGTCCTTACTTTGCTCAACACCTCTGAGCTGCACTGCTCTTCCAGGGTTCAAATGACATCCATGTAGTAATCCAGGTAAAGTGCACATGTAATGCCAATCCATAAAATACAAAGCAAGAAAGAAATCAAACCAATTAAATAGGTTTTATTAATAAGTTTTCCAACTCTATAATGTATGCTATTCTAAAAGAGAAATGAAAATTTCATCTATATTGTAGATATGTTTATTTCCTTCCTGCTGTATATCAAAATATTTTCATATTACTTCAATTATGTTGCCATAGCCATTATGGTAAATAGTACAGAGATTCCTGAAAAAAAAAATAGTAGTTCTAACATACGATTCAGCAATGCCACTTCTGGATATTTATCTGAAGAAAATGAAAACACTAATTTGAAAAGATACATGTACCCTATATTAATTGCAGTACTATTAACAATAGCTAAGATATGGAAATAACCTAGGTGTCCATTGATGGATGAATAGATGAAGAAGATGTGGTACATGTATACAATGGAATATTACTGAGCAATAAAAAATAATGAAATCTTGCCATTTGTGAAAATAAGGATGGTAACAGAGATTATTATTTTAAGTGAAATAAGTTAGGCAGAAAAGGACAAATATTTTATAATTTCACTACATGTAGACTCTTAAAAATCAAAACAAAGCAAAAAAACCACAGATTTATGGAAACAGATGACACTGATGATTGCTACAGGGTTGGAGAGTGGGGGATTGGTGAAAAAGATGAAGAGGAATATAGTCAATAATATTATGATGTTTTCTTGGTGACAGATAATTACTAGAATTAGTGACATGATCACATTGTAAGGTACATAAATATTGAAACACTATATTGTACACCTGAAACTAATATAATATTGTATACCAAATATGTTAAGGGCTGCTGGCAAAAACACTCGGTTTAAATATGTCGGCTGAAACTCAGAGCCAAGGCAGAGCCACGCCCTGGGTGCGGACCTAATCAAGAGATTGGGACGCCACTCAGTTTGACCTTCCCGCCCAATGTTAAGGGGGTGGATCTCATGATGTCGCCAGGAACTCAAGGCCCACCCAGATGTGATGTGACTTCCTGTTATTCGAGTATAAATAAATCTGTTTGGTGCTGAAGTTCTCTGCGTCTGTCCCTCCATCAGAGGGCAAACGCCACAACCAGGCCCAGCTTTCACTCTATTTCTGTCTTGTGTTTTTTTCATTTTTCCTTAAACCTCCTCGCGTTCTATTCAAGATTTCATGAACCCCCGCGTTCTCTCTCTCTGCACTGGTCACGGGAAGAGAGAAACCCCCCTCCCATAAAATATACTTAAATTTTCAAAAATATTCTCATGTTATGTTACTTAGTTTATGCTAATCCATATATATTTCAGAACAGTGTGAATCACTGCTTTAATAATAGCATCTTTTTTGACACATAAATTTAATAGTCCTGTATGTGTTTGTATATATGTGTGTGTATGAGACTATGTGATTATGTTTATGAAACCAAACAGGGGTCTTTGATGTTAATGTATTTTTTTAAAAAAAATGACATCAAAGGAGCTTAACAGAGACTATAAAATATATAGAAGACAGCACATTATATATGTTCACTGTTATAATGATGGTACATGTGCTTTAAACACGTTTTTTATGCATGCATATACACATATCCTATATAGTAAAAAGCTAATATGCAAATTGTCCCCTCAGGTGGTTGTTTGACTGGGAGACTGTGAGTTCAACCACTCGCTATGATGTGCACTGACCAGCAGGGGGTGGCACAGAACATGGTGGATGTCAGCAATGCAGTGCTGGCAGCAGGGCGGCAGCGGAGGCGCTGCTGGCCCCAATGGGCGCAGACGAGAGCAGGACTGCAGTGGGATGGTGGAGCAGGTTAGTGGGCGGCACCAGGCCAAGGTGATTGCCCCACAGATAGGGACCAGTGGCAGCGGCGGTGGACAGCGGGGCAGCCACCCAACTCCCAGGCACTGAGGGAGCCAGGCGGGGAGGGGGGGCGGCTAGATTGATTGCCCTGCAGGCAGGATGGTGGAGCAGGTGAGGAGGCCACACCAGGCCAAGGCAGGGTGCCAGAAGGGGCTGCGGGGCTGTGAGACTGGAGGCACCAGATGGGGCCGCAAGGCTGGGGGCGTGAGCTGGGGCCCAATATCTGCAGGCCAGCCCAAGGGACTCCACCTGTGCACGGATTCATATACCGGGCCTCTAGTATGTACATATAACAGCATATTTGAATAACTTTTCATGTAAATAAATATTTTAAACATCATTTTTTGTGCATGTCTCTTAAAAAGTTTCCTCACTGCCCTAACCGGTTTGGCTCAGTGGATAGAGCATCGGCCTGCGGACTGAAAGGTCCCAGGTTCGATTCTGGTCAAGGGCATGTACCCTGGTTGTGGGCACATCCCCAGTTTGGGGTGTGCAGGAGGCAGCTGATCGATGTTTCTCTCTCATCAATGTTTCTAACTCTCTATACCTCTCTCTTCCTCTCTGTAAAAAACCAATAAAATATTTAAAAAAAAGTTTCCTCACTGTTGCCAAGATGTATTTGTTAAACTGTTAAGCAATATAGAAATGAATAATGTGAAAGATGAAATTGTTTTCTCAGTTTTCCTCTTGACACATTCCCTCTCAGATATACTATGTTAAGGGTCAGTGTGTATTTTTCCAATTTTCTGTATGCATTTTAGAAATATATATTACAATATGATTCATTTGTATATTTTACCTCATGCATTACTAACTTCAAATTTTGTTTCATAATGTAAAAATTATTTCCATAATAAATGCATATATGTGCATATTTGTTTACAAATACTAATATACAATATATAATGGGATTTAAATATAAATATTTTTTACATGAACCTGCTCAAGCATTTGTCTTTGATGAAGTGCATGATCATACAGATTTGGAGGCCTCTGTTTTAGAGAACTAAGACAAATCAGCTCTCAAAACACAGGTGTCATCTGAGGACACAGGAAAAGAGGGAGAGGAAAAACTGGTGACTCACTTCTATCTCCCCTCAGCAGGACTTGCAAAGCTTTTTCCACAAAATCAGAATGATCGATGTCCAAATAAATATCTCCCATACTCTAACTTCTGTTTTTTGACATTTGCTCTTTTGATGCAAAATAACTATTTCTCCAATGAACAGCCATTATTTCTGGAGAGACTATCTTGGAAGCTCTATTTTGCTTATTTTATTTTATTTTATATTTATTTTTTTCCTTTTCTTTGAAGTTACTGAGGTAACATGCATTAACCAACTTATATAATTTTCAGGTGCACAACTACACAACACATCATCTGTACATTGTATTTTATGTTCACCACCCCAAGTCAAGTCTCCATCCAACACCATTTATCCTCCCTTTACCCTCCTCCACCTCTCCTCAGTCTCCTATCCCCGGCAACCACACACTGTTGTAGATGTCCATGAGTTTCTCTCTCTCTTTTTTTTTTACTCAATCCTTCCACATCCTCCAGCCCCCAACTCCAGACTCCCCACCTGTCAGCCTGCTCTTTATCTATGAGTCTCTCTATGTTGCTTGTTAGTTCCTTTTGTTCATTTAGAGTCCACATATGAATGAAATCATACAGCACTTGTCTGTCCCTGACTGGCTTATTTCACTTAGTATAATGCTTTGGTTAACTCTTTTTTCAAGCAAAAGTTTAACTTCTGAAGCAAAAAGATAAACAATTTCAGCAAGGAATTCTCTCAAAATGAGGATACTTTTCTTTATATAAACACCAACACACCATTATTTGGAGGCAAAAATTAATTTTCTCTCATCTTTACCCCAGTGCCCTTTAGCTACAATTTCTAGGAATTTGGTAGAGTTTCATGTGAGCTCCAGGATTTATAATGCTAAAGCCTCCAAAAAAAGTAATTTAGATGGCTGACATCAGAGGAATGGCAGCATAAGGATGCATCGTTTCCTCTCCTGATGACATTATAACAAGTTAGCCATCTATAATTAAACAAAGAAGTCCCTGCTCCCAGGATGCATACCTGGGAGACCTACACAATGAAACACCTAAAGGTGGGAAACGGAATAAATGGGGAAATGAGAAGGAAAGAAAGTGCAGATGGCCCACAGATGCAGCCTTGCAGCCAAAAACTCATGACCTGTCCAGGAGAGGGAAGAAAGTTGGCACCAGCAGGTGATTCCTTTGGCCTGGAGGAACAGCAAGCTGTGGGGGGCAGTCTACAAGCCAGAAGAGAGTGGAACCAAATATTCAAATATCTGAAAGAGGAAAATTACTCACCATGAATAATATATCCAGCAAAATTATCCTTTAAATATGAAGGAGAAATAAAGTTTCCAGAGATATAGAAGCTGAGGGATTTTATCACCAGAAAACCTCCATTGCAGGAAATACTCAAGGAAGTTATTCTTCCTTAAACAAAGAACATAAGGGCACAACAATAAAAGTAAAGTCACCAAAAAAAACCTGACAGCATAAACAGGGATAATTTATGACAACAAAAACATAAAAAAGGAGGGGGTAAAAGTATAACTGGCAAAGAAAGTTAAAGGTCAGATGCACTCAAAGGAAAAAAAAACTACTGTATATATGCAACTTTATTTTTTATAAACCTAATGGCTATAGGAAGTCCATATCCATCAATAATACCCTAAATGTAAAAAAAACTACTGTATATATGCAACTTTATTTTTTATAAACCTAATGGTAACCACACACAAAAATCCCCAAACCAGGACACATAGCTTAAAAAAAGAGGAAACATAGGAAAGAAGTATGTAATACAACCAAACAAAAATAACAGACAGAAACACGAAGGAAAGAAAAAAACTACTGTATATATGCAACTTTATTTTTTATAAACCTAATGGCTATAGGAAGTCCATATCCATCAATAATACCCTAAATGTAAATGATCTAAATTAAGCAGGAAAGAGCCACAGAGTAGCAGAGTGGATCAAAAAACAAAACCCAACCATATGCTGCCCACAAGAGAAACATCTAAGCTGCAAAGACAAAGGTAGATTCAAAGTAAAAGGATGGAAAATGATTCTCTAAGCAAATAGCATTCACAAAAAGCAGGGGTAGCCATACTTTTATCTGACAAAATAGATTTCAAGATAACAAGAAACAAAGATGGACACTACATCAAGGAAACAAGCACTTCTTAATATATATGCACCCAACCAGGGAGCACCAAAATATATAAAACAACTACTCACAAAACTAAAGGGAGAGAAAGATCAAAACATAATCCTAGTTGGAGACTTTAATATTCCATTGACAGCTCTGGACAGATCAACCAAACAGAAAATTAATAAAGAAATATCGGCCTTAAAAGAAACACTAGACCAAATGGACATAATTGACATTTACAAAACCTTTCATCCCACAACATCAGATTATATATTCTTCTCCAGCACACATGGAACATTCTCAAGAATAGACCATATGTTCAGTCATAGAACTAGCATCAACGAATTCAAGAAGATTGAAATTATACCAAGCATATTTTCTGACCATGATGCCATGAAACTAGAAATCAACTGCAAAAAAGAAGTAAAGAAACCCACAAATACATGGAGATTAAACAACATACTACTGATAAATGACTGGGTCAAAAAACAAATAAAATATGAGACCAAAAGATAGAGAAAAGTGAGAATGACAATACAACATATCAAAACTCTGGGATGCAGTGAAAGCAATAATAAGAAGGAAGTTTATATCATTACAGGCCTATCTCAAGAAACAAGAGAAATCCCAAGTAAACAACTTAACCAACTAGAAAAAGAAGAACAAAAGCAACCCAAAGTCAGAAAAAGAAAGGAAACAATAAAAATTACAGCAGAATTAAATGAAATAGAGGATAAAAAGAGTATGCAAAAATTAACAAAACAAAGAGCTGGTCCTTTGAAAAGATTAACAAAACTGAAAAACCCCTGGCTAGACTCACTAAACAAAAAAGGGAAAAGACCCATATAAACAAATTCAGAAATGAGAGAGAAGAATAACCACAGACATCACAGATATACAAAGGATCATACTAGCATATTATGAAAGGCTATATGTCACCAAATTCAATAACCTAGAAGAAGTGAATAAGTTCTTAGAAATATAAAACCTTCCTAGACTAAATAATAAAGATTGGAAAATCTAAATAGACTGATCATCAGTGGGTAAATTGAAACACCATCAAAAACCTCCCAAAAAACAAAAGTCCAGGACCAGATGGCTTCATCAGTGAATTCTACCTAATGTTTAAAGAAGATTTAAAACCTATCCTTCTCAAACCTTTCCAAAAAATTGAAGAAGAGGCAATACTTCCTAACACATTCTATGAGGCCAATATAAACCTTATACCAAAACCTGGCAAAGATAACACAAACAAAGAAAACTACAGAACTATATCTCTGATGAATACGATGCAAAAATCCTAAACAAAATACTAACAAATTGAATACAACATTACATCCAAAAAACCACTTATATTATGATCAAGTGGGGTTCATTCCAAGGGTACAAGGATGGTTCAACATACAAAAATCAATCAATATAATTAACATTAACAAGAAGAGAAAGGATAAAAATCATGATCTTATCAATAGATTTATAAAATGCACTAGTGGCCTGGTGCATGAAATTCATGCACGCGGGGGGGGGGGGGGGGGGGTCCTTCAGCCCAGCCTGCACCCTCTCCAATCTGGGACCCCTCAAAGGATATCCTACTGCGGGTTTACAGGGATCAGGCATAAACCAGCAGTCGGACATCCCTCTCACAATCCGGGACTGCTGGCTCCTAACCGCTCATCTGACTGCCTGCTTGATTGCCCCTAACCACTCTGCATGCCAGCCTGCTCATTCCCAAATGCCCCCCCACCAGCCTGATAACCCCCAACTGCCCCCTATGCCAATGTGCTCGCCCCCAACTGCTCCCCCTGCTGGCCTGCTTCTCCCTAACTGCCCCCCCCTTGCTGGCCTGATTACCCCCACTTTCCCTTCCCATTGGCCTGCTCACCCCCAACTGCCCCCCTGGTGGCCTGCTCACTCCCAACCGCCCCCCTCCCTGCAGTCCTGATCACCCCCAACTGACCCCCACTGATGGCCTGCTTACCCCCAACTGCCCTCACCACTGGCCTGATCACCCACAACGCCCCCCCCCCCCCCCCCCTGCCCCCCCCACCTCCCCC
>NW_005361652.1:930848-935946 GCF_000412655.1 Myotis brandtii | reverse complement strand
TACCAGCTTGAATGAGGGGCTGAGGGCTGTTTTCAGGCTGACCATACCCCCTTCAGGGTGGGAGTCCCTGCTGGGGTGCCTGGCCAGACTGGGTGAGGGGATGAGGGCTGTTTTCAGGCTGGCCACGCCCCCTAGCAGGGATTCTTACTCCATGAGGGTGTGGCCAACCTGGGTAAGGGGCTAAGGGCCATTTTCAGGCTGGCAACACCCCCTTCAGGGTGAGGGTCCCACTGGGGTGCCTGACCAGCCTGGGTGAGGGGCTGAGGGCCATTTTCAGGCTGGCCACTCCCCCCGGTGACCCAGGCCCCCCATCCCCTCCTTGAGCGGAGGCCAGGGAGGGCTGGAAGCTTGGCTTCCTCCATCACCGGGGGCAACCCAAGCCTCCTGCTTGCTCCAGCGACATGGCCACAGACATCTTTGTTGGGTTATTTTGCATACTCGCCCTGATTGGCTGGTGGGCGTAGTGGAGGGATGGTCAATTTGCATGTTTTCCTTTTATTATTGTAGATTCGATAAGATACAACATCTGTTCATGATTAAAACACTAAGTAAACTAGGAATAGAAGGAAAGTACTTCAACATAATAAAGGCCATATATGATAAACCCTCATCTAATATCATAGTCAAAGGCAAAAACCTGAAAGTTTTTCCTCTAAGATCAGGAACAAGACAAGGATGTTAACTCTCACCACTTTTATTTAACACTTGTGGCCCAGTGCATGGATTTGTGCACACTGAAAGGAAATTAGAAGGAATATTTTAATATCGCTATTTTCCCTTTCTCTATAATAGAAGTGTCAACTTCACAATTGACAATGACAGATGGAAACACACGCGTGAGATTGGCACCAGCGAGAGCTTTATATGATGCCATGAGGCATGTGAGAGTCAACTTAGCCTTTTATAGATATAGAATAAACTTGTTTAATTAGACCCGCTTTCTGATTTAGCTAAACCTTTTCCAGCCCAGTGAAGCACCCCAACTTCTCTTTTAAGTAATTGTCAGTAACACATCAGTAAATATCATGAAGCAGATTATTATTGTAGATCATACAGGAAGAACAAAGGGTAAAATATTTAACTGCAGCAGTGTTTGACTATATTCTGAAACCTGAAGTCATTTTCAAGTTCCACCATTTCTTACTTCTTTTCAGTTGGGTCAAGTTTCTAAACTTTCTAAATCTCCGTTTTCCTGCTAATGAAAAGAAAATAGGATTTTACCGAGTCTCCTATCTATCTACTCCAGGACTTCTGTGAGGATCAAATGAGATGAGGTATAGGAAAACGCTTCATAAACATTTGGTTAAAGGGTAAAATGTTTGCACCTGGCTATAAAGCAAGTCATGTTCCTGGGTTGAAGAAACTCCAAAGAGGCTAGTTGCTAGGGAGAAGAAGCCAAGCATTTCTATGTGACATCATTACCCGGCACCCACAGCCAATGTTTCTGAGCTGGGCTGGGCTGTGGGCTGCATTTTGCACCATGGCAGCATTGGCTGAAATTTGGTGGGATATTTTTCCAGGGTGGTGGGGTGGCCTGTGTCCCATTTGGGGGAAGCTGAGTGTTGCTTTGTCGGTGCCAGGTCTCCACTGCCATTTGTCTGTAAATGGTCAGTGCACATCATGGCAGATCCTGTGTTGAGCGTCTTCCTCCTGGTGGTCAGTGTGCATCATAGTGACCATTCGGATGGGCATTGGGACACTTAGCATATTAGCCCAGTGCATGAAATTTATGCACTTGGGGGGGTCCCTCAGCCCGGCTTGTGCCTTCTCACAGTCTGGAGAGCCATCAGAGAGTGGGACTAAGCCATCAGTCAGACATCCTTAATGCTGTCGCGGAGGTGGGAGGGGCTCCCGCCACTACCCTGTGCTCGCCAGCCTGTGAGCTCGGCTTCTGGCTGAGTGGTACTCCCCCTGTGGGAGCACTCTGACCACCAGGGGGCAGCTCCTGTGTTGATCATCTGCCCCTTGGTGGTCGGTGCACATCATAGTGACGGGTCATTCTGTTGTTCAGTCAATTTGTATATTAGCCTTTCATTATATAGGATAGATAATGCTGGAAGTCCTAGCCAGAGCAATAAGGCAAGATAAATCAATAAAAGGCACCCAAATAGGGAAGGAGGAAGTAAGACTGTCACTTTTTGCAGACAACATGATTCTGTATGTAGAAAACCCTAGACTCCACTAAAAAAAAAACTTTTAGAAACAATAAACAAATACAGTCAATTTGGAGGATACAAAATCAATGTGCAAAAATCTATTGTATACGAAAAACAAAACTTCAGAAAAAGAAATGAAAACAATTCCCTTTGCAATTGCAACCAAAAGAATAAATTACCTAGGAATAAATTTAACAAAGAACATGAAAGATCTATATACTGAAAATTGCAAAGCATTATTTAAAAAGATTGAACAAGACAGAACAAAATGGAAAAATATTCCATGTTCATGGATTAGAAGAATCAACATAGTTAAAATGGCCATATTATCCAAAGCAATATATAGATTTAAGGCAATCCTCATCAAAATCCCAATGTAATTTTTTTAAAGAAAAAGAGCATGAAATAGTCAGATTTGTATGGACCCACAAAAGACCCCAAATAGCCAAAGCAATACTGAGAAAAATAACAAAGGCAGTATCTCGCTACCTGACTTCAAATTATACTACAGAGCTATGATAATCAAAACAGCATGGTATTGGCAGAGAAACAGACACATAGATAAATGAAATAGAATTGAGAGAGTCAAGCTATAAAGCCACATAGATATATATAGAGAGATAATTTTCAACAAAGGAGCCAGAAACACACAATGGAGTAAAAATAGTCTCTTCAATAAATGGTGCTGGGAAGCCACATGCAAATGAATGGAACTGGATTACAGCTTGTCCCCATGTACAAAAATTAATTAAAATGGATCAAATATATAACTATAAGATTCAAAATAATAAGTTACAGATAAGAAAATATAGGCACCAAACTTATGGACCTGGGTCGTAGGGAACATTTTATGAACTTGACCCCAAAGGCAAAAATAAATGAATGGGCCCTGACCGATTTGGCTCGGTGGGTAGAGCGTCAGCCTGCGGACTCAAGGGTCCCAGGTTTGATTCTGGTCAAGGGCATGTACCTTGGTTGCAGGCACATCCCCAGTAAGGAGTGTGCAGGAGGCAGCTGATCAATGTTTCTAACTCTTTATCTCTCTCCCTTCCTCTCTGTAAAAAAATCAATAAAATATATTAAAAAATAAAAATAAATAAATGAATGGGACTATATCAAACTAAAAAACTTCTGTACAGCAGAATAAAATAACAACAAAACAAAGAGGCAGTCAACCAAATGGGAAATGATATTTGCAAACAGTAGCTCCGACAAAGGTTTAATTTCCAAAATATATAAGGAACTCATAGAACTCAACACCAAACAAATAAACAATTAAATCAAAACATAGGCAGAGGACCTGAAAATATACCTCTCCCAAGAAGACATACAGCCAATGGATATATGAAAAGATGTTCAACCTCACTGGCCATTAGGTAAATACAAATAAAAACTGCAATGAGATACCACCTTACACCTGTTAGAGTGGCCATTATCTACAAGACAAGCAGTAACAGGTGTTGGAGAGGTTGTGGAAAAAGGGGAACCATCATTCAGTACTGGTGGAAATGTAGACTGGTACAACCACTATGGAAAGCAGTCTGGTGAATCCTCAAAGAATTATGAATAGAGCTATCATATGACCCAACAAACCCACTCCTGGGTATATAATTGAAAAACTCAGAATCATGTATTCTCAAAGATATATGGATCCCTATTTTCACTGCAGCATTATTCACTGTGGCCAAGACATAGAAACAACCAAAGTGTCCCATGACAGAGAACTGGATAAAGAAGTGGTACATATACACAATGGAATACTACTCAGCCATAAAAAAGGGTGAAATAGTGCCATTTGCAACAACATCGATGGACCTTGACAATATTATGCTAACTGAAATAAGTCAGTCAGATAAAGCTAAGAACCATAAGATTTCATTCATATGTGGGATATAAAACTGAAACTAACACAAACAGCAGGGTGGTGGTTGCCAGAGGGAAGGGAGTAGGAAGGTTCCTAATATAAGGTGACAGGAGAAGATTTGAGTTTGGGTGGTGGGCACACAGTGTAATGTACAGATCTTTTAACATAGGAACCCAGACCCAAAACCTATATGTTCATGCTGACCAATGTCACCCCAATCAATTTAATAAAAAAGGTAATTTAATAAAATATGAGTTGTGGTACAACCACTATGGAAAAGAGTGTGGAGTTTCCTAAAAAAAAAATTAAAAATGGAACTGCCATTTGACCCAGTGATCCCACTTCTAGGAATATATACTAAGAACCTGAAACACCAACCAGAAAAAATATATAAACCCCTATATCGATAGAAGTATTATTTATAATACCTGAGATCTGGAAATAGCCCAAGGTCCCATCAGTAAATGAATATATATATATATATATAAAAAACTGTGGTACATTTACATAATGAAATACCATGCAGCTGTAAAAAAAAGAAGGATCTCTTATCATTTTATACATCATGGAGGGATCTGGAGAGTATTATGCTAAGTGAAATAAGCCAGTCAGAGAACTACAAGTATCACATGATCTCACTTATATGTGGAATATAATAAACAAAATAAACTGATGAGAAAAAAAATAGATCCAGAGACATAGAAGCATACAACTGACTGAGGTATTTCAGAGGGAGCAAGTGAGAAGAGATTAGCCAAATAATTTATATACATATATGCATAACACAAGAACAGACAATGGAGCAGTAAAGGCCTAGGCAGGGGGATAGAAGAGGGGTGGAAGAGATCAATGGGAGGAAAATGTGACATCTGTAATACTTTCAAAAATAAAGCTAAATTTTTAAAATATATGATTTGAAAGTTCCTTTTGTCATAATAAAGGCATAGTCTATAGAATTACTTTTATAAAGAAAACTAGAGGCTCGGTGCACAAAAATTTGTGCACTCAGGGGGGAGGGGGGTCCCCCAGCCCGGCCTGTGCCCTCTCGCAGTCTGGGACCCCTCAGGAGATAATGACC
>NW_005361652.1:903942-929534 GCF_000412655.1 Myotis brandtii | reverse complement strand
CTCAGAGGCCGGCAAGTCAGGCGGGGAACGTTGGAGTCTGCAGTCACTGGAGCAAGCAAGCCTCATGTTTTCGCTTCAGTGCATGGCTGCCGGCCGCCATCTTGGCTGACCGTTAATTTGCATAAGGATATGCTGATTAGCCAATGGGAAGGGTAGCGGTCGTACGCTAATTACCATGTTTCTCTTTTATTAGTGTAGATATACTATTGCCTATTATTGTACCTTTTAATATCCAGATTAATTTTAGTATAAATTTTCACATGTACATTTTTAAGAGCTCTTATGATTTAATTAGGTTAATGGTGATTTTTCAAAAAGTTGGGTAAGAATTTCTATCTCAAAATTGTTTCTCTTATGTTCTTCACTAGTTCATATATTTCTTCAAAGGATGCCTAATTTTATGAGTGTTTTATTTTTTTGTACATAGCATTTAAATAGCAACTCTCACAACTGAGGAGTATGAAATTGCCTTCTGCTTGATAATTAGGAATAAATATTGGACTTCTCATTTCCCAAGTTATATCATATGACCATAAATATTTACATACACATTCAACTTACCAAATGTTCAGTACTGAATTTCTGACTCTCAATATCTCCCTAAACAAATAACCAGGAGCAAAACAAACTTTTCAGGTACATAGCTTAGGAGACAATCTTCTACTTAGAAAAGGAAAAATATGAGCACTTTAAAAAAAATCTATAAAAATTAATGGCTTATCTCTAGGCCATTATTTTAAGAATACTTTACCTTTCAAAACCCAGTCCCTTACAAAACTCAAATTGTTTCTCCAGTCCAGTAGGCCAACTTTCTTTCAAAGGTGCTCTTTTAACACTTCAGTCCTTATTATCCCGTCACAGGAAAAATATCTAGAACCCCTGTAATTGTAACAATATTAAGCATTGTGTTTTGACTTAAAAAGCTGACAGTAGTATCTTCTTCTTTTACTGAAGGTGAGACCTTCATAATTACTAACATCCAGGTGAGCAAATAAGGTGTGTATTTTGATTCCCCTATGTTCTGTACAAGGATAAGAAGTTGCCCATGTTCATAAGACAAGTAATTTCCTTGTAGTTTACCATAATAACAATGGAAAAATTGGGTATAAGCCAAATGCTGTCCATGGGAGACAAAAACTTGTAGTCGAATCCAATAAGGATATATTACTTATCCATTACAAAGACTGATGCAGATCTAAATGTACAAAGAAGAAAAATTGGGGTTAATATATTAAGGTCAGAGGTTGATGATATACAACTGATGCAGTTATATAAAACACACATACACATGGAGAGCAATGTTATATATGCTTATCTTAGGATAAATATGACAATGTTTTGAACAGTAAGTAGAAACCTGATAATATGGTACACATGAAACAAAGATGAAAATAGATATAACAATAGACTTAATTTCCCCCATTATATTGTAAAAGCTTACACAGAGGATGCATTTATATGTACATATGCACCTAAATATAACTTTATAGAGACTTTAAGGAGATATGAAATAAAACATCAGATATAAGTGAACAAAAAGAAAGCAACCATAGCAAAATGGTACCATACAAAGAGAATGTAAAAAAGAAAGTATCTTCGAAAAGTTCTTAGGCTGATATTTTATAATTATCAAGAGGATATTTATTTATTTATTTTTAAATATATTTTTATTGATTTCAGAGAGGAAGGGAGAGGGAGAGATAGAAATATCAAGGAGAGAATCATTGATCAGCTGCCTCCTGCATGCCACATACTGGGGAATGAGACAGCAACCCAGGCATATGCCCTGACTTGGGGATCAAACTGTGACCTCTAGGTTCATAGATTAGCACTCAACCACTGAGCTACACCAATCTGGCAAGAGAGATGTTTATTATTAAAATTAATATACCCAACCACATAGAGATATGAGAGGAATACCAGGAGATAGCCTAAGAAAGCAAAAATATTGGAAGGAATAATACAATTGCTGAGAGTTTTCCAAAATAATAGACAACGTCAAGTGGAATATTCAAGATGTGCTAAGTACTAACATAACATTTACACACACACAAATGGACTGACAGACACACAAACACACACACTCTTCCCTAGGTTAGTGATAGTAAAACTCCTAGAAAGCAAGGCTTAAGGAAAAAAAATTAGAAGAGACAAAAACAAAAATAAACACAATTAACAAACAGGAGGGGGCTCTTTTTTAATCAGAGTGAATTTGACAGGATTGGTTTTAGGCTGAAAAAGCATAAATAATGAGGTAATGTGGAGATAGCAATGGTAGGAAGGCGCTAGGACGCCTAGGTCTAAAAAAGCCAAGTGACGATATAGTGGTTTGAGAATTCATTTAGTGGAGGGGTTTTTCAGAATCAGGACACAGATTCCAAAGAAAGGGGGCTGGCTGCCCAGCTAGAAGTGGTTTCTAAGAAATATTAGAGGAAGGAACCCTGAAACCATACACCTACCTTTGATGATGGTGACCTTATATCTGCTCATGCCACAGCATCAGGGTCTCAGAGGAGGCCACCCTCAAAGGTAAGACCAAGAGCTCAAGGCAGAGAGAGAGTTCACCAGTGTCTGTTGTATTGCTTTATGAGGGGACCTGATATGAAGAGTTCTTGAAGTTCCTGATATGACCAAAACTATACTTTGGACATTCAGCCCAGCCCCTACTGTAATAATATGGTTTTGTGTGGGATCTTTATTCAGGTGACACTGAAAGGAATAGGAACAAAGGAGGTATATTCAATGTTTCTTTCCTCCACACTTTTTGTCTTCCTTTGTTGAACCTGACTGGTAGAACCTAACAGGGAGCAGGTTTGTAAAGGCAAAATGGGCTTGGCAAACTCCCAGTTCCAACATCATGGAATAGAGTATAAGATGTGGAGCCAAGAGATTTTGATATCTTTTACTTAGCACCTGCTTCTTCCTAAAGCACGTATCTTAAAGAATGCAACAACAAGTCTTTTTGATGCTATTCATTTCATTTGAAACATAATAAATACAGAAATACCTATAATTTCAGCAAAATCCACTTTCCAAAATGTAAGCACCCAAATCAGAACCTTTGTTAAGGAGCCTCTACATTATGCTTATATAATAAATGGAGAGCCATTTACAGATTTCAGTTAGTGGTGTGGTGGCAGAAAATTCATTTATTTCCTTCACTAATAATAAAGAGAATGTTTATTGAGATTTTATTAATTTGTGTGCCAGCTACATATGCTGAGCCCAATATTATAAGTGCCACCCGCTGACTGGAGTGGTGGATTTGCATATTTATGCAGTGAATAAAAAGAAATCTATTCTATTGAGGAATTCTCTTAAAATGTGAGCACTTCTCTTAATATCACCCTACCTGAAAAACTTTCATAGACCCAGAAATAAGTCCAAGAAATTATTGGGACCTTACAGTCTAATGTTGGGCATTGGCATGTGGGCCCTCTAGGGATTGGCTATTCTATAGAGTTATGGCCTTTTCACTGTCTTTGGTGATTAATTAAATTACTTTACGAATCTTTAAGCAACAGAAACTTACATGTAGAAAACTGTTAGTAATGCCATTGTTCCCATCCATAGCAGTGCAAATGACTCCTATTCTTGCCAATGCATATATGTTATCCTATGAAAATACTGAGACTTAAAATTCCTATTTAAAAAGAGCGTTCAATAATTTACTGCTTCCCTTATTGATTATTGAGATAAATAATAACTTGGATACGTGTTCATTTGATGATAACATGCGAGTCTCAGCATCACAGAGCTGTGTATAAAATTTGGTGCCACAAGAGAGACTTAGATATTCTTTACCTAGTACCCACTTCCTTCTAAAACACATAACCTGATGACAAATGTAACAGTAAGTCCTTTAGATGCTACTGCTTCCTAGATCACACACACACACACACACACACACACACACACACACACACACACACACACAAATCAGAACCTTTGTTAAGGAGTTCATACCTTAATCTTATATGCTAAATGGGAGGCCATTTACAAAATTTAATTAGTGGTATAATGACAGTAATTTGTCTTTTAAAGAGAAGATACTTCTTAATCCATGTGTCAGCTACTCAAGGTGAGCAGCATATCAACCCGAAGTTCCACAAAGGCACATTAGAGCTTCCAATCCTACTCATTTTATTTCATGTTAACTTCAAATTTTCTCTCCCATAACATACACATAATAATTTCTTACAAGTAGTAGACATAAAATGAGTAAAGTGCAATTTTAGGGTAAAATTAAAAATCTTTTTAAAACAAAGGTATAAGATCAGAAATATTTGGAGATCTCTGCTTTAAATAACTCATACCACAATGTTCCACACAGAAACACAGAAAGGTGACTCGTGCAGTTTCTCTAATAAAACAGGAGGCCTTATAGACTCTAATCCCCAATTAAGTACTTACCTTCCTAAAATACATTCAGTAACATGCACACACACACAGTGACAGTGAATATCTACTAGGCTGGATATTTCTTCTTCTGATCCATCCTTCCAGCCTGTAAATATCCTTATTAAATGTTTATACCTCCTGAATAAAATGGCATATTTTAGTTGCCATAGAAACCAGAATGTCATCAAAACATTCTTGTTGATGATATACCTTTTCCAATCTAATGAATGAAATATTAGAATTATCAGGAGGATCACTTCTTAAATTATATAAATGTCTAACCACTATACTGTACACCTGAAACTAATATAAACTAATATTGAATATCAACTGTAACTGAAAAATAAAAAAGCAATATTAGAGACAATATCTGAAGTTCTTTGTGTAATAGGCATTTAGAGAAAGGGAGCTTTTTATGTAAGGGGCTAGTGAAGAAGTAAATATGGGGTAAGAAATATGGTTTCCCTGTTAGAAACACAGATCATGTTCCAGTTTCTGTGACAAGCCACCTTTCAGCTTGCCATAACACAAGTGGCCAGGTGCATTTGTATGGGTGGAAGTCTGTAGATTGTGGGTCACTTTAAAATGACCTACAGATGATAAAGCATTTGGGTGTCAAAGGAAGGCAAACTAGAAAATCAGGTTCCAAGTATTTCCAGACTCCCTGATTTAACTATCCTCTCACACTGTGGCCAACATTTTTAGCCACCAAGATGATATATCTGAATGCTGAATTGTCAAGTGATGCAGAGAATCAAGCTGTTCACGTTCTGGTCTGAGCCAGATCCAGCACACCACTGGATCTGTACACTCTGATCAAAACAAATCATCTCACTCTATGTGGCATCCACAATAGAAGCACCATGCTGGATTAGAGATAATACCAGTGTGCAAATTGTATGAAGTGTTTCAACAGGTTCTTAAAGCACAGGAAATGGAGATAGTTATGAAAACCCACAATCTAGCCTATCTAGTTTCTCAAGGAAGGCAAATAGCGGGTATTTTCATAGCCAGTAGGTTTTTTTAATTGTTCATACTTTTATTGAATTTATTGTGGTGACATTGGTTAATAAAATTATACAGTTTTCAGGTATACACTTATATAATACATGGTCTGTACATTGTATCATTTTATTGTATGTTTACCACCTCAAGTCAAGTCTCCTTCCATCACCATTTATCTCTTCAAACCCTTTTTTACTCCCCCCACCTCCCATTTCCTCTAGCAATCACCATACTGTTGTCTGTGTCCATGAGTCTTTCTTTTTTTCCTTTGCTTAATCCCTTCACCCTTCTCCCCCAGCCCTCAACCCTTCACTTCTGATGTATTTCACAGAACTAGAAGAAATATTCCAAAACTGTTTATGGGACCACAAAATAACCGAAATAGCCACAATAATCTTGAGAAAGAAGAACAAAGTTGGAGGAATCATGCTACCTGAAATACAAGGCCATAATAATCAAAACAGCATGATACTGGCATAAAAACAGACATAAATCAATGGAACAGAATAGAGAGCCCAGAAATAAACCCACACCTTTATAGTCAATTAATATTTGACAAAGGAGGTAAAAACATACAATGGGGTAAAAATAGTCCATTCAATAAATAGTATTGGGAAAATTGGACAGGTACCTGCAAAAAATGAAACTAAACCACCTTGTTACGTCATACACAAGAATAAATTCAAGTCCTGGCTGGCCTTTCAGTGGTTAGAGTGAATGGTCACAGGTTCGATTCCTGGTCGAGGGAATTTCTGGGTTGCAGGTTCAATCCCTGGCCCTGGTGGGGGTGCGTGTGAGAGGCAATCAATCGATGTGTCTCTTTCACATCAGTCTCTCTACCTTTCTTTCCCCCCTCCTTCTTTCCCGTTCTTCTACTCTCTCTAAAAAATCAATGGGAAAAATATCCTTAGGTGAGGATTATCAATGAAAAAAGAACAAACTCGAAATGGATTAAAGACTTAAATGTTAGACTTGAAGCCATAAAAATCCTAGAAGAAAAAATAGGCAGTGAAATCTCAGACATTGCTCATAGCACTATTTTTTTCTGATACATAGTCCCTAGTTTTAAATAAGAGACTTTCAGAAAGACAGATGAGGATTTGTGTTTCAGCTCTGCCACTCATCATCAACCATGTGACTTATAGCATGCTACTTAACTACTCTAATACCTAGTCTCCATTTCAGGGAAATAAAGTAATAATTTCTCTACAGTAAAAAGGTTGATCAAAGGTCACTAAAGAAAATGGAAGCTTTTGTTTTAAACATATTTTTTCATGAAACATGTGCTTTTTATTTAAGCATGAAATGGGTTTAATATTGTTATTTTAAATGAATAAATAAGTAGGTTTAAAAGTGCTTAGCATTATTTTCTAATTTTCAAATACTCGCAGACATAAGTGCCCTAAACAAAAGCTTTTTGGGGTCTTCAGGATGAAATGTTTGAAAATAACTGTTCCTGTAGAATTCAGGAATGTGGCCATAAATCTGCTTCATACAGTCTCATGAGCTGACTTTCATAACATCAAATCTCTCTCACCGTTATCTCCAAAAATCTAACACAGTAATAAATCAGAATGAAACATCCCACCTGTAATGCAAGGTGGTGAGGAATCAGAAATATCAGAAGGTATACTACATTCTTATGTCTGTGTGCAACCCACACAAATGCCCAGAGGACCCATCCTCGTCAATTAATGAGGAGGTATGAGTGTGTATGTGTCCTACTTCAGTGGCGTTTCCCCCACCCCAAATTTTGTCATTCAATGTAAGTCATTCTAAAATTTTCTTTTTTCATGCAACTTCACATTATTCCTTATCATTACATAACATTCTGCCTCACTTTGCATAAGCTATGAGGTAATTCCATTATATTTATGGATTAATGTATGCTTGTATTATATCCCATATTGTATCATTAAATGTAATACCTCTCTGCCAGAGCTGGTATTCTGCACCTGAATAGGGAATGAAAGGGAAATATACCCAGAACACTAGGGTAAATAGATACAAGTTTCATAGGCAAGGCTCTCCAGCCTGTGGGATATTCTGCCATCACCTAATGATACAGCTATCCTGTATGTTTCTGTATCTTCCACTCAGAACAGTGTACTGTGTAACACAATGGCATACATTATTTCCATACTTTATCCCCCCATCATAAGAATGTTAATTGAAAATTTTAATAATTGTTTGAATGGTTCAGTGGAAATATGTGTGTTTATTCCTGTAGGCTTTTTTGTTCTAACCATACACACATTTTTATAAATTCCATGAATAGCCTCTTAAAACAATTCTATGGCATATTTTCACATTCCTCAGAACTCTCACTTGTGTACACTATAATGTGAAACACTAGAAATAATTTGAGTTATTTTTCTACTAAAAAAGTAATTTGCTATATAAACAATAACAAAATGTTTTCATTAAAGCAATTTCACCCCAACAAATTAAATAAAAAAAAAAATTAAACTGCCCTGTCATCTCATTTTTTGTTTCCATTTCAATTTTTCCTCTATTGGTAGATTCATATACCTTTAGAATGACGTGATCATTTTAGCATACTGACCATCACCCAACTAGTTTTAATCTATCCTCAATTTCTTAGGGGACCTTGGGTATATACAACTATCCAGTACTTCACTTTATCCTTGAATAAAATATCTAAGCCTGCCAAGTGGGTATTTACAATTAAATCAACATGAAGGGAAATATTACTATTAGTAATCGACCACACACTAAGTTAAGAGTCTACTTATTATGTTCAAACAATAAGGTTCCCAAATGTGTGCCTTACATTTTCTAATATATTTTATAACATTGAGTTTTGTCACTCTTGCTCTTTGATTGATAATTAAATTTCTGTACAATAAATTAGGCTTTCATCCATGCAAGAAATATCTGAAACTCATCAATATATTGATTTGGAAGTTCTATCCTGATAGCCCCTTTCTTAAGCATTGGCTTTGTGCATTTATGCAGTGGGGGTCAGGGCTAGGTCAGGAACTCTCTTAAGTAATGGCATCTCTCTCTTAATATGAGCATATCTAAAAACATGTCAAATATTAGTAATGGGCGTGAGATTACTTGGGCCACTTTCAGTGGAATGCTGAGCATTGGCTAGGGGGCCCTACAGGGATTGTCTCATTGTATATAGGTAAGACTCTTTTCATTTCTTTTGATGGATTAGGCTAATTTACCACTCTAAGGGACAGAATTTAACTTGTAGAAAACTGATAGAATTACTGTTTCCTGTCCATTTCAATGTGAATGATTCCTACTCTTACCCATGTAAATATATTTTGTTCTATAGGAAATAATGTCAGTAACTCAAATTTTGATTTGAAAAGGTTTTCATGGTTTATTATTAATTATTGAGTTAAATAAATGGAAAAGATGTATATCCTTGTATTGTTCTTAAATTTAGGGGAAAGTTTTTAGTCTGTCAGCATTAAGATTGATGATAGCTATAAATTCGTCTCAGATGCTCTCTATTACATTGAGAAAGTTTCCTTTTATTCCTAGCTTGTTTTTTATAATCATGTAAGGGTGGTAAACTTGGACAAATGCTTTTTTTCTGCATCATTTTAGATAATCATGTGGCTTTTCATTCATTTTATGAAATATTACATTGATTAATTAACATGTGTTGTGTCATGTTCACATTCCTGGAGGAAATACTAAATTATCATGGTGTATAATCTTTTTAATAAACTACTGGATAGGCTTTCCTGGTATTTTTAGAGCATTTTTACATCTATATTCATGTAGGCTATTGGTCTGTAGGTATTTTTTTTCTTGTGATATTTTTGTCAAGCTTTGATATCAGTGTAATACTGACCTCAGTATGAATTAGGAAGTGTTTTTCCTCTTCTGGTTTTTGGAGGTATTTGAGAAGAACTGGTGTTAATTTTTCAGAAATGTTTTATGGAACTCACCAGCAAGCCATCTGGATTGAGCTTCTCTCTGTTGGAGTTTTCTAAAATACTAATAAAGTCCCCTTAAATTTATAGCACTGTTCAGATTTTGTATTTTTTCTTTAATCAATTTTGTTTGTTTGCATGTTTCTAGGAATTTATTTTATCTAGGTTATCTAATTTGTTGGAATACAACTGTGCATAGTAGTCACTAGTAACCATTTTTCTTTTATTTAAGGTGGTGGCAATGTCACAGTTTCACTCCCAAATTTATTAAATTCAATCAAATCTCTTTTTTTGCACTTTATAACTAATAGTTTGTTAATATTTTAAAAGAACAATGCTGGTTTTGTTGATTCTCTCTATTATTTTCTCTCCTCTTTTTTATTTTATTTTATTTTTTTTATTTGTTTTTTTTTTTTTGCTAAAAGTATTACAAAGGGTATTACATATGTGTCCTTCCCCCACCCCGCCCTTGACAATCCCCTGCCCTCCCTTACCCCCCAGTGTCTTATGTCCATTAGTTATGCTTATATGCATGCATACAAGTCCTTCGGTTGATCTCTTACTCCCCTCCCTTCTGCCCCCCAACCCTCTCTGGCCTTCCCACTGCAGTTTGACAATCAGTTTGAGGCAGCTCTGCCTCTGTATCTATTATTGTTCAAAAGTTTGTAATGGTCTTTATTATCCATGAATGAGTGAGATCATGTGGTATTTTTCCTTCATTGACTGGCTTATTTCACTTAGCATAATGCTCTCCAGTTCCATCCATGCCGTTGCAAATGGTAAGAGTTCCTTCTTTTTTACAGCAGCATAGTATTCCATCGTGTAGATGTACCACAGTTTTCTAATCCATTCATCTACTGATGGGCACTTAGGCTGTTTCCAAATCTTAGCTATGGTGAATTGTGCTGCTATGAACATATGGGTGCACATATCCTTTCTGATTGGTGTTTCTGGTTTCTTGGGATATATTCCTAGAAGTGGGATCACAGGGTCAAATGGGAGTTCCATTTCCAGCTTTTTGAGGAAACTCCATACTGTCTTCCATAGTGGCTGCACCAGTCTGCATTCCCACCAGCAGTGCACAAGTGTTCCTTTTTCTCCACATCCTCTCCAGCACTTGTCGTTTGTTGATTTGTTGATGATAGCCAGTCTGACAGGTGTGAGATGGTACCTCATTGTTGTTTTGATTTGCATCTCTCGGATGATTAGTGACTTTGAGCATGTTTTCATATGTCTCTTGGCTTTCTGAATGTCCTCTTTTGAAAGGTGTCTATTTAGATCCTTTGCCCATTTTTTGATTGGATTGTTTATCTTCCTTTTGTTAAGTTGTATGAGTTCCCTATAAATTTTGGAGATTAGGCCCTTATCAGATATAATGTTGGCAAATATGTTCTCCCATGTAGTGGGCTTTCTTGTTGTTTTGTTGATGGTTTCTTTTGCTGTGCAGAAACTTTTTATTTTGATGTAGTCCCATTTGTTTATTTTCTCTTTAGTTTCCAATGCCCTAGGATCTGTATCGGTGAAGAAATTGCTTCGGCATAGGTCTGAGATTTTGTTGCCTTTGGATTCTTCTAGTATTTTTATGGTTTCCGGTCGTATATTTAAGTCCTTTATCCATTTTGAGTTTATTTTTGTGTATGGTGTAAGTTGGTGGTCTAGTTTCATTTTCTTGCATGTATCTGTCCAATTTTCCCAGCACCATTTATTGAAGAGACTGTCTTGACTCCATTGTATGTTCTTGCCTCCTTTGTCAAATATTAATTGAGCGTATTGGTTGGGGCTGATTTCTGGGCTCTCTATTCTATTCCATTGATCTATATGTCTGTTCTTGTGCCAGTACCAGGCAGTTTTGAGAACAGTGGCTTTGTAATACAGCTTGATATCTGGTATTGAGATCCCACCTACTTTCTTCTTTCTCAGGATCGCTGCAGCTATTCGGGGTCGTTTTTTGTTCCAGATGAATTTTTGGAGAGTTCGTTCTAGGTCTGTGAAATATGCCGTTGGTATTTTAATGGGAAGTGCGTTGAATTTATAGATTGCTTTGGGCAGTATGGACATTTTAATGATGTTGATTCTACCAATCCAAGAACATGGTATGTTCTTCCATCTCTTTATGTCTTCCTCTATCTCTTTTTTCAACGTCCTGTAGTTTTCTGAGTAGAGGTCTTTTACCTCTTTAGTTAAGTTTATTCCTAGGTAGCTTAATTTTTTTGGTGAGATGGTAAATGGGATTGCTTTTTTAGTCTCTCTTTCTGCAAGTTCACTATTGGTGTATAGAAATGCCATAGATTTCTTGGCGTTAATTCTGTATCCTGCTACATTGCCGAATTCTTTTATTAAGTCTAATAGTTTTTTGATGGAGTCTTTAGGGTTTTTTAAGTATAATATCATGTCATCTGCAAATAAGGACAGTTTTACTTCCTCTTTTCCAATTTGGATGCCTTTTATTTCTTCTTCTTGTCTAATTGCAATGGCTAATACTTCCAGTACTATGTCGAACAGGAGTGGTGAGAGTGGGCATCCCTGTCTTGTTCCTGTTTTTAGGGGAAATGGTGTTAGTTTTTGTCCATTGAGTATGATGTTGGCTGTGGGTTTGTCATATATGGCTTTTATTATGTTGAGGTATGATCCTTCTATTCCCACCTTGCTGAGAGTTTTTATCAAAAATGGGTGTTGAATTTTGTCAAATGCTTTTTCTGCATCAATTGATATGACTATGTGGTTTTTTTCCTTCAATTTGTTTATGTGATGTATCACGTTGATTGATTTGCGGATATTGTACCATCCTTGCATCCCTGGGATAAATCCTACTTGGTCATGGTGTATGATCTTTCTGATGTACTGCTGGATCCGATTTGCTAAGATTTTGTTGAGGATTTTGGCATCTATGTTCATGAGGGATATTGGCCTGTAATTCTCTTTCATTGTGTTGTCTTTACCTGGTTTTGGTATTAGGGTGATGCTGGCTTCATAGAATGAGCTTGGAAGTGTTCCTTCCTCTTGGATTTTTTGTAGTAGTCTGAGGAGGATAGGTTTTAGTTCTTCCTTGAATGTTTGGTAAAACTCCCCTGTGAAGCCGTCTGGTCCTGGGCTTTTGTTTGCTGGAAGCTTTCTGATGACTGCTTCAATTTCTTCCATAGTTATTGGCCTGTTGAGATTTTTAGATTCTTCCTGATTAAGTTTTGGAATGTTGTATTTTTCTAGAAATATGTCCATTTCCTCCAGGTTGTCTAGTTTGTTGGAGTAGAGTTGTTCATAGTATTTTTTAACAATCATTTGTATTTCTGTGGGGTCTGTTGTTATTTCGCCTCTATCATTTCTGATTTGGTTTATTTGGGTCCTCTCTCTTTGCTTTTTGGTGAGCCTGGCTAGAGGTTTGTCGATCTTGTTTATCCTTTCAAAGAACCAGCTCTTGGTTTCATTGATTTTCTGTATTGTTTTTTTGGTCTCTATGTCATTTATTTCTGCTCTAATCTTTATTATCTCCTTCCTTCTGCTCACTCTGGGCTTTTCTTGTTGCTCTCTTTCTAATTCTTTGAGCTGTAGATTTAGATGATTTACTACCATTTTTTCTTGTTTGTTGAGGTAGGCCTGTAGAGCTATAAACTTCCCTCTCAGGACTGCTTTCATTGTGTCCCAAAGGTTTTGGATTGTTGTGTTTTCATTGTCATTAGTTTCCAGGATGTTTTTAATTTCTTCTTTGATCTCATTGGTAACCCAATCAATATTTAATAACATGCTATTCAGCTTCCAAGTGTTTGAGTATTTTGGGTTGTTTTTATTGTAGTTTATTTCTAATATTATGCCCTTGTGGTCTGAGAAGATGCTTGGTATGATTTCAATCTTCTTGAATTTGGGGAGACTTTGTTTGTGACCCAATATGTGGTCTATTTTTGAAGATGTCCCATGAGCACTTGAGAAGAACGTATATTTTGTTGCTTTGGGGTGAAGTGTTCTGAAGATGTCAATTAAGTCCATCTGATCTAGTGAGTCATTTAGGATTGCTGTTTCTTTGCTGATTTTTTGTCTAGCAGATTTATCCAGTGATGTCAGTGGTGTATTAAAGTCCCCTACTATGATTGTATTGTTGTCGATCTCTCCCCTGATGTCTTCCAGGAGTTTTCTTATGTATGTGGGTGCTCCTGCATTGGGTGCATATATGTTTATCAGGGTTATATCCTCTTGTTGTATTGATCCCTTTAGTATTATGAAGTGGCCTTCCTTATCTCTTGTTATGGCCTTCACTTTGAGGTCTATTTTGTCGGATATAAGTATTGCTACCCCAGCTTTTTTTTCATTTCCATTTGCCTGAAAGATATTTTTCCATCCCTTCACTTTCAGTCTGTGTGAGTCCCTTTTAATGAGGTGGGTCTCTTGTAGACAGCAAATGTATGGGTCATGTTTTTTTATCCATTCAGCCACTCGATGTCTTTTGATTGGACCATTTAGTCCATTTACGTTTAAAGTTATTATTGAAAGGTACTTGTTTGTAGCCATTTCTTTTTTTGTGTGGCTGTTTTCTTTCTGGGCTTTTTATTTCTTCTTTTTACACCAGTCCCTTTAGCATTTCTTGCATTGCTGGCTTGGTGGTGATGAACTCCCTTAGCCTTTTTTTGTCTGTGAAGCTTCTTATTTCCCCTTCAATTTTGAATGACCCACTTGCGGGTCACGCTGGCCCCAAGGGCCGCGGACTTTGTGGGGCGCAGATTTCCCCCCGTGCGCGCGTTTCTCTCTCCAACCTGAATTGCAAACTGCACCTTTGGGGGAAATCTAACCTTTCTGTGGGGAGAAGCAGGGCTCGTCTGAGTTCATGTAGTCGCGCTGCTTGAGAGCCGTTGCCTCCGTGTTAGTAGCCGATCTCTGGATGCCGGTAACAGCCACTCAAGATGGCGAGGTCTCTCGGCTGAGCCGGCGCCCCGGGGGAGGTTTCAGCCTCAATCTCTAACCATCCCCATTTTCTAGGAGTTCTCTGTCTTTCCTGGCTGCAGACTGTCTCTCAGCTGAATCTCCTCTGCTTATTCGGGCTGTATGTTACCCGTTTCAGCTGCTCGCCCTTATCTGCTCCGGGACAAAGCACCGACAGGTCCGTCTAAACCTCCGCCATTTTTTCTCTCAATTATTTTTATTTTTAACATCTATATTTTTATTGATTTCAGAGAGGAAGGGAGAAGGAGAGAGAAAACAGAAACATCAATGATGTATTGCTGTCGATCTCTCCCTTGAAATCTTCCAGAATTCTTTTTATGTATTTAGGATGCTCCTGTATTGGGTGCATATATGTTTAACAGAGTTATAGCCACTTGTTGTATCTATCCCTTTAGTATTATGAAGTGGCCTTCATTATCTCTTGTTATGAAATTTAAATTGAGATCTATTTTGTTGGATATAAGTATTGCTACTCTATTTCCATTTGCCTGAATAATTTTTTTTTCCATCTCGTCACTTTCAATCTGTGTGAGTCCTTTGATCTGAGGTGAGCCTCTTGTAGACAGCATATACTAGTATATAGGCCATTTTTAAAAAAATATATTTTACTGAATTTTTTACAGAGAGGAAGGGAGAGGGATAGAGAGTTAGAAACATTGATGAGAGAGAAACATCAATCAGCTGCCTCCTGCATGCCCCCCACTGGGGATGTTCCCACAACCAAGGTACATGCCCTTGACGGGAATCAAACCTGGGACCCTTCAGTCCACAGGCTCTATCCACTGAGCCAAACCAGTTAGGGCGAGGCCATGTTTTTTTATCCATTCAGCTATCCTATGTCTTTTGATTTCAGCATTTGGTTCATTTACATTTAAGGTTATCATTGATAGGTATTTATTTATTGCAATTTTTATTCTTTATTCCTGTGTTCCTCCCTCTCTATTTTTTCTTCTTACAACAGACTCTAGGATTTCTTGCATTGCTGGTCTGGTGGTAATAGACTCCTTTAGCCCCCTGTTTTTTTTGTCTGTGAAGCTCCTGATATCACCTTCAATTGTGAATGATAGCCTTGCTGGATAGAGTAGTCCTGATTCAGTCCTTGCTTTTCATTATATTGTATACTTCATGCCACTCCCTTCTGACCTGATGCATTTCCATTTCGAAATCACTGATAGTCTAATGGGAGATTTCTTGTAGGTTGCTTTCTGTCTTTGCCTTGCAGCCTTTAAAATTCTGTCATTGTCTTTAACATTTGTCATTTGTATTGTGATGTGTCTTGGTGTGGGTCTTTGTTGGCTCATCTTGTTTGGGACTCTGTGCTTTCTGGACCTTTTTCTTCCCCAAGTCAGGGAAGTTTTCTGTCATTATTTCTTCAAACAGATTTTCTATTCTTTGCTCTGCTTCTTCACCTTCTGATACCCCTATTATGCAGACATTGCTTCATTTCATGTTGTCCCACAGCTCCCTTAAACTCTCCTCCTGATTTTTAAATGTTTCTCTCCAATCGCTGCTCTGATTAGATATTTTTTCTACCCTGTCTTCTGACTCACTGATTTGGTCCTAACATTCTTCTAGTCTAATGTTTAAAACTTTCAGGGTGTTCTTTATTGCAGCTATGTCATTCTTCATTTCCTTTTGATTCTTACTCATGTTGGTGTATTTCATATTCAGCTCCTTATAATTTTCATGGAATTTCTTGTAATTCTCAGTCAGATGTTTGAGCATCCTTATAACCATTATTTTGAATTCTTTCTCTGACAAATTATTGGCTCCATTTCATTTAGTTCCTTTTCTGGCAATTCCTACTTTTCTTTCCCTGGGGATTGTTTCATTGTCTCCCCATTTTTTGTCCCTTTGTATTTGCTTCCATATCTTAGATCAAACTGTTACAACACCCAGATACCCAGATTTTTTAGGGTGGTCCTGTGAGGTAGGTGTTTTGTGGAACACTGTGTTAAGTCTCTCAGATCTCCTGAGCTGGGTGTTCTAGGAAAGCTCCCTACTTGAGTTGTTTGAATTCTCCTGATGTAGTTGGGTATTGAATGTTATTGTTCCATTTGTGGATGGAGTCTCCTCATAGGTTGTTTGACTATGTACCTCACCACTGACCTCATTGTGCAAGCTGTTGTGGATATGCTTGGGGTCCCGGCTTCTGTGGCAAGAGATGTGACTCACTGCAGGAGTCCCGGAGCCCGCATCAGAGGTGATGTGCAACTCACTGCGGTGGTCCCAGAGGCTGTGGCAGGAGTCCTTATCGAGTTCCCACTGGCATGTATCTCACTGAGCAGGTTTGAGGTGGTGCCAATGCCAGTCTGGTAGTGGTGAGGCTGTGCTCCTAGCCACCACTTCTCCCCACTTCAAGATGGCGTGGTTTTTGTGCCAGAACCGTGTTCACCAGGGGGCTGCCTATAATTTTATCCTTTTTTGGTCAGCGTACATACTTTGCATTATTTTTTAATATCTCTAAATTTATTGAATGTTGTTTCATGGACTGACTTATGGTCTATCCTGAAGAATGTTCTCTGCACACTTGAGAAGAATGTGTATTCTGTTCTTGGTAGGTAGCATGTTTTACATATGTCTCTTAGTCTGGTGGTTTATAGTGCTATTTAGGTCTTCTATCTCATTATCTTCTGTCTAGTGATTCTATCCATTATCAATGATGGACTGGTAATGTCTCTCTTATTTTAAAACTATTTCTTCAATTTTGTCATTTTTTTTGCTTCAGATATGTTAGAGCTCACTTGTTAGGTGAATATATGTTTATAATCATTATGTCTTTAAATTAATATTTTTATAATTATATAATATAATATTTGCCTCTTGTAAATTTTCTTGTTTTAAAATGTAATTTTCTGATATTATAATAAATACTCCTTTCCTTTGATTCCTATTTTTAGGAAATATCTTTTTCCATCTGTTCATTTTCAACTAATTTGTGTCTTTGGATCTCTAGTAGGTTGCATGTAGACTGCATATAGTTGCATCATAGCTTTTCAAAAAATAAATCCATACTGACATTAATTTCCTTTTAATTGAATCCATTTGCATTTAATGTACTTGCTGATACTAAAGGCCTTCTGCATTGTTGTTATTTGTTTTCTCTGTCTTATATAGTATTTTTTATTTAGTTCCTACACTACTGCTTTTCTTTGTTTTTGATAGACATTTTACAGTATGCTTATTTGAATCCATCTCTGTAGTTATTTTCCTAGGAGTTACAGTTGACATTTTCATTTATAATAATCTGGACCAAATCAATGCCAATGTAGTTTCAATAGAATACAAAATAATTTGCTTCCATACAGCTCTGCCACCTTTATGCTCTAATTGTCACGGATCTCATCATTACAAATTCTTACAGGGAAAGTCTATTAGTAAAAATCTCAATTTTTATTTATCTGAGAATGTCTTATTTTCTGCTTCATTTTTGAAGGGCCATTTTCGCAAAAATAGAAATTTTAGATGATGACAACTTTTTCCCCTTTAGTATATTAAATAGCTATTCTCATCGCCTTATGGCTTCCATGATTACTGTTGAGAAATTAGTTTTATATCTTATTTATCATCCCTTGCACTAGACAAGTCACTTCTCACTGCTTTCAGTATACTATCTTTGTCTTTGAATTTCAACAGTTTGATTATAATGTATGTTTGTGTGGACCTTTGTGACTTTATCTTATGTGGGTTTATTGAGCTTCTTGGATGTATAGATACCATGTCTTTCCATTAATTTGTGAAGTTTTCAGTCGTATATTTTTTTTCTGCCCCTTGCATTTTCTCCTCTCCTTCTGAGTCTTTCATTATACATGTTGATTTGCTTGATGGTATCCCATAGTCTCTCAGGCTCTGTTAATTTTTCTTCCTTCTTTTATATTTTTCCTCATACTGAATAATTCAATGGACTTATCTCCTAATTGCTGATTCTTTATTCTGCCTGCTCAAATCTGCTGTACAGCTACTTCAGCACATTTTTATATTTCAGTTATTATATCTTTCAATTCTACAATTTCCATTTGGAACCTTTCTATAAATTTTATCTATTTATTTATATTCACTATTTGCTGAGGCATTCTCAGAACTTTCTTTAGTTGTTTGCATATGGTTTGCTTGAGCTCTATGACCATATTTAATATACATGAAATAAAGACTATGTCTATTATATCTGAGGTGTGAGCTTCCTCAGAAAGCTTGAAATAGGACCATTGTAAGTTAAAATGCACAAGGCTCTCTTACTGAGACTCTATTGTTTTTTCTAGATTAAACATTTGCCTGGTTTCTGGAAGCTTTTGATGAGTTTCTAGAATTCCCATTAACTTAATTTTGACTTTGTTCTATTAATCTGCTGCTTTTTTTTGAAGGTATGGGCTTTTGGAGCTCTCTGCCGTTTTCACTAACATCATGCTCCTCAATTTGTTTTTTAATTCCACCTTGAATTCTGCCTTTTACACTGTCTATTGCCTTAAAAAATAAATTGTATTGCTTTTGCTTTTGCAGGCCAATATCATTTTTAAAGATGCTAGTTTGCCCCACATATCCTGTGAATAAGTAAAAGGTAAGAACTTCAAAATCCATACTCCTGGAAATGAATTATTCATTAGGTTTGGGTTACAAAGCCAATGTTAACTTTCTTTATTTTGAAGATAAAAACTCCACAATTTATAATTTCCAGGAAAGATTACCACTTACATATTTCAATGGTTCTGCTGCCCTCTGTTGTACTAATTGATAAATAGTAACCAATTTTAAAGCATTATTCATTGAATATTATTTTGTCATGAAACCATGGTAAAAAGAGCAAGGTCTTATGAAATATAGTTGTATTTCTTCTTTTTTAAAAAGTTATCTTTACTGTTGAAAGTATTATAGATGTCCCCATTTATCCCCTATTTACCCTCTTTTCCCCCACTCCTGTCCCCTCCCTTGGCCTTCACACTACTATTGCCTGTGTCCATGGGTAATGCATATGTGCACATGAGTTCTTTGGTTGATATCATCCCTTCCCTCCCTTTCTCTGAGAATCCTCGATCTGTAGCATGCTTCCATGTCTCTGGATCTATTTTGTTCATTAGTTTATTTTGTTCATTAAATTCCACATATAAGTGATATCATGTGATACTTTTCTTTCTTTGGCAGGCTTTTTCACTTAGCATAATACTTTCTAGGTCCCCCCCATGATGTCTCATAGGGTAAGAGATCCTTCTATTTTACTGCTGCATAGTATTCTATTGTGTAAATGTACCACAGGGGGTTTTTTTGTTTTTGTTTGTTTTTATCCATTCATCTACTAATGGGCACTTGGGCTATTTCAAGATCTTAGCTCTTATAAATAATGCTGCTATAAACATGGGGGTGCATATATTATTTCTGATTTGTTGTTTCAGGCTTCTTAGGATGCATTCCTAGCAATGGGGTCACTGGGCCAAATGGAAATTCCATTTTTAATTTTTTTGGGGAAACTCCACACTGTTTTCCATAGTGGCTGTACCAGTCTGCATTCCTACCAGCAATGTACTAAGTTTCCTTTTTCTCCACATTCTTGCTAACACTTGTTGTTTGTTGATTTACTGATGGTAGCGATTCTGGCTGGTGTGAGATGGTACCTCATTGTTATTTTTAATTGCATCTCTGATAATTAGTGACATTGAGCAATTTTTTCATGTCTCTGGCCATTTGTATGTTCTTTTTAGAAAAGTGTGTATTTAGGTCTTCTGCCCATTTTTTATTTGGATAGTTTGTCTTCCTTTTGTCAAGTAATATGAATACTTTATATATTTTGGAAATTAACCCCTTATCAAACTTTTAATCAGCATATATGTTCTCCTATACAGTGGGTTTCCTTTTCATTTTTTTAATATGTTTTGGTTTATATCAGAGGGAGGAAAGGAGAGGGAGAGAGTGAGAGAAACATCAATGATGAGAGAGAATCATTAATCAGCTGCTTCCTGCATGACCCTCACCAGGATTGAGCCTCAAACCAGGCAAGTGCCCTGGCCAAGAATTGAACCATGACCTCTTGGTTCATGGGTTGATGCTCAACCACTGAGCCACAGCAGCTAGACTCTCTTTTTATTTTGATGCTGGTTTCTTTTCTGTGCAGAGCTTTTTATTTTGATATAGTTCCATTTGTTTATTTTTTCCTGTATTTCTCTTGCCCTAGGAAATATATTGCTAAACATATTGCTATGAGAGATAGCTGAGATTTTGTTCCCTATGTTTTCTTCAAGTATTATTATGGTTTCATGACTTACATTTAATTTTTTTTATCTGTTTTGAGTTTATTCTTGTATATGGTTAAGTTGGTGGTCTAGTTCCATTTTTTTTACATGTACCTGTCTAATTATCCCAACACTATTTATTGAAGAGACTGTCTTGACTGCATTGTATGCTCTTGCTTCCTTTGTCAAATATTAATTGAGCATAATGACTTGGGTAGATTTCTGGGTTCTCTGTTCTGTTCTCTTGATCTATATGCCTGTTCTTGTGCCATTCCCAGGCTTTTTTTATTTCTATGGAATATTTATTTTGTCTTTATTCCTGAAAAAAATTTTTTTCACTGCATATACAATTCCCTCAGGCTTTTTTTTTATTACAGTGGCTTTGTAGTATAGCTTGACATCTGGTATTGTGACCCCTCCAACTTTGTTCTTCTTTCTCAAGATTACTGTAGTTATTTGGGATGTTTTTTAATTATTTGTAAATATTTAGGGTGTTTGTTCTAGATCAGTGAAATATACCATTGGTATTGTAATAGGAATTGCATTGAGTCTATAGATTGCTTTGGGTAGTATGGACATTTTAATAATGTTGATTCTACTAATCCATGAACACGGTATATTCTTCTACTTGTTTATTGTATAAGAAGAAATTAGAAAATTATGCAGCCATTTAAAGAATAAGGCAAAATTTAAAAGTATTAACATAGAACATATTAGATAAGAAAAATCAAATTACAGACCAAATACACCTAGTATTCTATAACTTAGCTAATTGCACCATACACTTGGAAAACCATCCTACATAGTTTCTTTTGGAACAAAAAGCTATGTGAACCCTTAGAAAAAAATGTCGTGAATACTATTTCCAAAATGGATGAAGTAGATTTAATGTGAAAACAAGAGGAAACAAGATCATAACTAACATAGAATGATGATTTTCAATTTTAGTATTCCAGTATATTAGACTAATTTCATAAGAAGTATGAGCAGTTATGCACTTAAATATAACTTTCTAAAAACATGATGAGACAAAAAAAGAAATATTGGGCCTAAGTAAAAGCAAAAAAAAAAAAAAATACAAGTTGAACTCTAATGGTTGCAGAGAAATTAAAAGGAAAGCTCTGGAAAGCACTTGTAGAAGTATTTCATATGGATCCAAATTACATTCCTTATAAAATTTTATCTGAAAATACAACAGATATATTTTAAAACTCTAAAGGAAAAGCCTGGAAGCCCAGCTCCCCCTTGCGAATTGCTGAAATCAAGAATCTACTACTTAACAGATTGGACACAGTGAAGGAAGACATAATAAAAAGCATGTTAGATAAGAATAAAAAGTACAGGTAAAATAAGAGAGAAAATGCAAAAGAACTATATAAAAAACATATGAGACAAAATGTTATTTCAAAGAGATATGTTACTGAATTCCTAGGAGGATAAGGAGACTGATTGGGGAAGAAGCAATATTTAAAGAGAAAATAATGGAGGCTTTTACCCCCAAATTATCAGACGTATGCAAGCAGCAGATCCAAGTAGTCATGAAAAGCAAAGACAGGATCCAGTCAGAAATTCACATATATCAGGCAGGCTGAGGTCGAATTTCTGTTTAGTAACCATAAATGTTCGTAAGAATGTGAATTTAATGAAGGGAATTAGTTAAACAGGCTAGTGACACATAAATAGGAAAAAGCAAACAAACATCTGAGAGAGGAATTCCTACTCCTAGAATAGGGCAAACTAAAGGAACATATGCGTTTTCTGAAAATTGCAAAAAGGAAGAAGATGTGACCACGACTTCTAGGGAAGAGAGATACCCAGATAATGGTGACTTTTATGGGAGCTCTAAAGTGACCCCCAAAACCTGAGAAATGATCTCTTAAGAGAGGGAACTGCTCAGCTGATGGTGAGCCTCAGGATCACAGAGGAGGCTTCCTAAGTGCTGAGACTCAGATGGAAGAGGGAAAGAGGTAACAAGGCTACAGATGCTGCCAAAATTTAAAAGGGGTGTGATGTGCAATAAGCCTGGAATTGGAAGTATGAAAATTGGTCCTTACTGCCTTTACTGAAATTACATGGATCAACAGGGTGAAGGGGCTTTGATGGGTGACACTGCAAGCAAAAGGAAGCACAAAAGAATTGCAAATTTATTCCATGTTCCCTTAATTTCCTGGCCTCACCATAGGATTCTCAAATATCAGATCCAAAGAGGAGGAAACTGGTAAAAAACAAACACATTTCTCAGAATCCTGGTCACAGCACCTATGCACATTTTAAGGAATGTTGTTTGAAAGATTCAGATATTCTTACCTACCATCTGCTTCCTTTTAAAGCATATTTCATACAAGGAAGTCAGCAACAAGTACTGAAAAGACTGTGCATCTCTTCCAAAGCATAATTGATAGAAATACTAACTACATCTTCAACAATATCTACTAGCAGGCACCCAAACTGAAATGAAACAATATGTTAAAGACCCTGTGCTTTATGCTATAGGTAAAGGGAGGCCACATGTATATTTAAATTACTGGTGGAAAAAGACACAAATATTCCTGCATAGAACTGGTTTCCAAACTGATGCTCAGCTATGTAGGTGTTAAGAAAGATGGTGATGTATCGGAGCCACAAAGATAACATTAGATTTTCCAAACATTTAAAATATAATCCTTTATGACAGAGATCAGCAAACTATGGACTGATGCTATTACACCATAGCTACCCTAATTTTTTTTTAAGTCTAAGGCTGCTTTCTTTCTTTCTTCTAACTTAAAAATATGTTTTTATTGATTTCAGAGAGAGAGAGAGAAACATCAATGATGAAAGAGAATCATTGATCAGCTGCCCCCTGCAGGTCACCCACCAGGGATCAAGCCCCCAACTTGGGGTTCATGGGTCAATGCTCAACCACTGAGTGACACTGGCTGGGCTATGGCTGCTTTCTTGTTACCATGGCAGAGTTAAGTTGGGACAGAGACATGTATAGACCCAAAATATAGGGTATCTAATATCTGGCATTTCACTTAGAAATTTTACCAGCTCCTGTTTTATAACAAGTTTGTATGTATTTTTTTAAAGTGTGAAAAGGTTATTATGCTATGTCGTTATATAATGACATATGATACCTCTTTCAAGTACTAGACGAAACGTTCTTAAACATGGATTCTTGCTAAGAAAAGTACAGAGACCTCTGTTTTAAGAAAACAATATCAAATGGCCCACCTAGTATAGGGCTCCTATCATCTTAGTTCATAGTCAAGGAAGGAAAAACACAGGCTGGTGACTCAGCCTCTTCAGACTCCTTTTAGCAAGAGCTGCCAGTGTGTCTCCCACAAAACAGGAAGGATCAAGCAGCCTCATATCCCAATAAATACTCAAACCCCAAACATACTAATATGCACACACAAATACGCTATGATGATAGACTTTCAATAGGCCTGATTTATGCATATTCCTCAGCTTTTCTGCCTGCAATTCTATCAGAGCTGTCTGCCAGGAGATAATAGCATAAAGAGTTATCATAAAGACCAAAATGTTACCGTATTTCTAGTATTAGTGTCACATTGCACAGAAACTGAGATATGTGCATTCACTATCAGAGTCAGATTCATGCTTGAGAGTTGAGCCACTCCGACTAATGCATGCACAAAGTCACTTTAAAAAACATACTGGCAGCCCTAAGCGGTTTGGCTAGGTGGGTAGAGCGTCAGCCTGTGGACTGAAAGGTCCCAGGTTCGATTCTGGCCAAGGGCATATACCTTGGTTGCGGACACATCCCCAGTAGGAGGTGTGCAGGAGGCAGCTGATCAATGTTCCTCTCTCATTGATGTTTCTAACTCTCTATCCCTCTCCCTTCCGCTCTGTGAAAAATCAATAAAATATGTTTTAAAAAAACACACATACTGGCAACCTTTAAAAAGCAGGTATTTCATGGAGCAACACTTTTAAACAATGGTAGTGGAGAAAGTGTAGGATTGTTTATAGGTTCAGATTTCCCATCAGACCCACTCTCAGGATTAATTTCGAACCGACGATACCACTTGTGTGGCCCCGAAGGGTCGCCAAAATCCACAAGCCTCCTAAATTACCCCCCAATGATCAGTTCCCCCAGTTGACCACTGAACTCAAGGACAGGGAGCAGCTATCAGAGATGCCCTTCACTGAGTGGCTTTGGACTCACTGCTGTGTCAAGAGGTCTCTTGTTATTTTCCTCCACAGGCAATAGAGATACACTCAGTGCTACAAAAGTTGTCATGATAGTTCTTTCTTCTTTCTTTTTTATTTATTTAAAGTATTACATATGTCTCCTTTTTCACCCATCAACCCCTCCTCGGCCACTCACACCCCCCAAGACATGCCCCCACTGCCCCAGTGTCCAAGTTCATTGGTTATTCTTATATGCATGTATACAAGTCCTTTGGTTGATCTTTGACCTCCCCTCCAACCCCCTCCCCTTGCCTTCCCTCTGAGGTTTGAGGGTATGTTCAATGCTTCTCTGTTGCTGAATCTATTTTTGTTTATCAGTTTATGTTCATTATATTCCACAAATGAGTGAGATCATGTGGTATTTATCTTTCTCCAACTGGCTTATTTCGCTTAGCATAGTGCTTTCCATTTCCATCCATGCTGTTGTTGTTTTTACAGCAGCATAGTATTCCATTGTGTAGGTACCACAGTTTTTTATCCACTTATCTGCTGATGGGCACTTTGGCTGTTTCCAAATCTTAGCTATTGTCAATTGTGCTGCTATGAATATAGGGGTGCATATATCCTTTCTGATTGGTGTTTCTGATTTCTTAGAAGAATCCACAGGCAGCAAAATATCAGACATATGTCATAGCAGTATCTTTACCGATACAGCTCCTAGGGCAATGGAAACTAAGGAGAAAACAAAACAAAACAAATGGGACTACATCAAAATAAAAAGCTTCTGCACAGTAAAAGAAACCATCAACAAAACAAGAAGAAAGCCCACTGCATGGGAAAACATATTTCTCAATGTTATCTATGATAAGGGTTTATTCTCCTAAATGTACAGGGAACTCATACATCTTAACAAAAGGAAGATAACACAATCAAATAATGGTCAAAGGACCTAAATAGACACTTTTTGAAAGGGACATACAGG
>NW_005361652.1:901774-903888 GCF_000412655.1 Myotis brandtii | reverse complement strand
CACACCTGTCAGAATGGCTATCATCAACAAATAAACAAACAACAAGTGCTGAAGAGGATGTGGAGAAAAAGGAACCCTCTTGCACTGGTGGTGGGAATGCAGACTGGTGCAGCCACTGTGGAAAACAGTGTGGAGTTTCCTCAAAAAATTAAAAATGGAACTCCCATTTGACCCAGTGATCCCACTTCTAGGGTATTTCTCTTTTAACAAATATTTTTAAAATTAATTTCAGAGAGGAAGGGAGAGGGAGAGAGAGATAGAATCATCAATGATGAGAGAGAACCATCGATTAGCTGCCTCCTGCACACCCCCTACTGAGGATTGAGCCTGCAAACTGGGCATATGTTCTTGACTGGGATCAAACATGGGACCCTTCAGTCCACAGGCTGACGCTCTATCCACTGAGGCAAACTAGCTAAGGTTCTCATGGATTTCAGGTAGTAGACCCTGATGCACAAAATACCATGTCAGTTCCTAACACAGTTTTATTACCTCACCCTCCAGGCATAAATCAACACAACACCAGTCAATGAGAAACTTCCTTGGCCCTTGAGTCACAAGATGAATATATATTTTCCATGACACATTAATTTTATCATTAGATCTCCAGCATCATACCAGACCTCATAGTCTTACATGTGCCTCTCAGTGCTACAACTGAATGAAGTAGAAGAGAAGGTATCACAGCCTGACATTTTAATGATTCTATGCAGAACAGAGGGACAAAGCAATATATGGGAAAGGGTTCTTCCCCCTTTGATCAGCAGTAACTTGTGATCTAAGACACTCTTGTGTAACAGGCTGTCATGAGAGTGAGTCTGTTGCTGTGGGTGGAATGCCCACGAACCCTCAGGATACTTTGAATAAACACTATAGTAGGTGAAGGCAGAGCTATCAGACCCTCCAGGAACCGAGGAAGGCAAGCCTTACATGGGGTTAATGTCTTGGCCAAAACAGACAGATAAGGTCAATATATGAAAAATATATACGAAGATAATAGCAAGAAGGAAAAGCGTCCTGATGAGAGATTGAACTCACACAGACTGCCCTGTGCTAGTAGTACTGACCACCGAATTTGAACTAGTGACATTTCTGAATCTGCTTTCCTCAGTCAATGCTGGAATCTACATGTATTATGCCAGTGCATAAGGATGTTTAGCTATTTTACTCATAAGATATGGTAGATGAATAATTTTAAAATAAACTAAATGAGGGTCGAAAAGGAGCACACAAATTTATCAGTGTCCACAAATATAGACAGTTCCTGTCACACACACAAATTCTGCTGAGAGAGGCACAACTGAACCATGATGGTGTTCATCTCAGAATAAAGAAGCAAAAGAGAAAAATCCCCTTTGCCGTTAACCCTGGGGTCTCTTATTGAAGAAGTCATCATAGTCTTCGTAGGATACACAGGAGTAAGGCCAAATGGGACAGAGTCATGCAGGTACCTGAGTGAAGGAAAGTTTTCATGCTTCTCTGTGAGGAACAAACAAAGACAGGTATCACAACCTCCATTCCAGCTTTTATATTTGCTTATGTACTGCAACAAGGTATTTTTCATGGATATGCTTTTCATCACAGAATCATTCATTAAGTTAGATGAGGTTTGAGTGTGGCTCTGCTACTTAAGCAGTATGTGGCTGTAAGCGCTTTCCTTAGCTGCTGTTTCCAAGTCTCCTTTCTGACAAATAAATATATTTTCAATACATGTAGGAATTAGATGTCACAAACATATACTGTGTTTCTTCTGGAATATCAAGGATAAATAAAGCTGTCAAAAATGTCAAAGTTTGTTTCTGGTAATATTGAGGTCCATCTGGTCCAGGAGAACATTAGATTTCAGTATAGGAACACTGACCTCCTTGTTATCATTTAAATTGTGATCAGATAGTTAATTATTATCTAAAATTTTACATGTGCTGCATTGGGTGCAAAATTAAATTTATTGTACCCTCTACTCCATAATAGGGAAACATTAAAAAGACAATAGCTAGTGAATAGTGAAAGTTACCTTTTTCAATAGTCAAGAAATGCAAATGCAAAATCATCCCATATTTTCACCTCTTAAGACTGATAGAAGAGGAAGAAGAAAAAGGAGGAAGAGGAGAAGG
>NW_005361652.1:892099-901681 GCF_000412655.1 Myotis brandtii | reverse complement strand
GAGGAGGAGGAGGAGTAGGAGTAGTAGGAGGAGAATAGCAAAGGGGGAATTATTCAAGCTCTGAGGAATCATACACCTGGGAGAGAGTTGCTATTTCCCAAGGTTACTCAGGTGGGATATGGAGCACCAGCATTGGAATTTAGGTTACTGAACCACCAAAATATTTGTCACTATAGGAATGCTCACTGAAAATGCTAAAAAAAAAAAGATGTAAAAATATCATTGTAAATATTTGAATCTCTCTACCTCCAGTTTTTATTTCTCTTTTTCTACAACTAAAAGAAAAATATATTTTAGTTCCACCACCAGACTGCAACATAGTTTATTTTTTATATTTATATTACTTAGAAAATATAAATCATGTGGCTGCTTTATTTTCTACAACTTTCTAAACATACAAGTTTTTTCTGATAAAAATTATGCATGGCTTAATATAAACAAACTAGAGGCCCAGTGCATGACATTCATGAACTGGGGGAGGGGGTCCCTCAGCCAGGCCTGCACCCTCTCGCAGTCCGGGACCCTTCAGGGGATGTCTGCCTGCCACAGAGGTGGGAGAGGCTCCCTCCACCACAGCTGCACTTCCCAGCCATGAGCCCTGCTTCTGGATGAGTGGTGCTCACCTTGTGGGAGCACACAGACCACCAGGGGGCAGCTCCTGTGTTAAGCGTCTCCCCCCTAGTGGTCAGTGCACGTCATAGCAATGGTTCAGTCTATGTGCATATATTAGCCTTTTATTATATAGGATAATGGGAAAATATCTTACAAAAAATGTCTGAATGAACTGGCACAGGACCCAATGGCCTCTTCTCAACATATCCTGTACTACTAAGTTTCTATATAACTTCCAGTAATTTTATTTTATTTTATGTACCCATGTTGTCTGCAAGAACAAAAATGGCATCAGGTATTAAACCAGTTGAGTCAGACCAGAACTTGATCTTGAGTTCTGTACTTGAGTTTTGGCTAAGAAAGAATTCAGAGCTAAGACTCAAAGTATAAGAGAAAGTTTATTTAGAAAGTCACAAAGGTAGAATAAGTGAGCAGTAGAAGAAATGGGCTCAGGAAACAAGTTACAGAAGCAGAAGAATGGGCCTAAGGAGCTTAGGAGGGAGAGGAGTAAAGGTAATGTGCCTGGGGGAAAGAGGAGGGGGTCAGGAAAGGTGCTAGCATGTTTTCTAAGAGGGAGAATGCTGAGTCCTCCCTCCTAAGAACTTTTAAGGGTGGGGATTTTAGGGGAGCTCCCAGGGGAGGATCTCAATAAAATATTCATCAGCTTTCCAGATGTGTCCTTTCAGGTTCCTGCTCTCCACTGATTGGTCAGCACCAGGGCAGGGGATCATTAGTCATGCAGCTGGTCCTGAGGTCAGCCATGGCATCTCTTGTCTGGTTTTGCTGCTTTTATGAGCCTGGAGCTAAAACACAACTGAGGCCTAAATATTATCTACAGAGGTTAATGCTTAAGGGAGTGGTTATACATACAAGGGTCCATATAGGACTTGTGTGAGCCCACTCCTTGGCCCTTTGTTACTCCTCCAGGGGAGTCTACCACATGACTAGTGACATACCAAGGGAAGAAAGGTCAGGGGAGTGTCTGAACTGCATGACCAGCAATATGAAAGGTCATGGGATCCAAACCGCAGGACCGGGAATATCCTAGGGGAGGAAAGGTTAACCTGGGGTTGAGGTTCTTGTTTTCCCAGTCTTTCTGGTTGCTAGGCACCCGGGGATTTCCACCCTGGTGACCTTCTGTACCTGGCCTATCTTTGTGGCTCTGTTCATGTCTGCCTACCACACCCACCTTTCTCTTTTACCCTCCCCGCTTTTTTTTCTTTCTCCCTCTTTCCCTTCCTTTTTCTACCCTGTCCTCTTTCTTACTCCCCTACCACAAACACAGAAATTATATTTCTCATTCTCTCCCTTTTGTTCTCTTTGATCATTAGTACATGAAACTCTTCCACACCCACCTATGTTAAACTATCTCCAAATTATCAAAGTGTTGGTACTTGCACAAATAACAAAATACCTCAATTAATTTTGACTTAAATTTTCTACCATGTATTGTATGCTTAATACATAAACTGTTTCACCCTCGTGCTCAATCATTGCTCTAATGATTCAAAGAAAGATTTTTAAAGAACTGTTGTGCCTTCAGTTATAGTTTATTACAGTGAAAATTCAGGTCAAATAGATCAAAATATGAAAGGAAAAAAACTACATGGGGCAAAGTCCAGGAGAAATCAGGATCAAGCTTCCCAGTGTCACCTCCCAGTGTATCTGCATAGGAACATGCTTAAATCCTCCCAGCAACAACGTGTGACAATGCATGTGAAGTGTTGCTAACCAAGGAACTTCACCTAATCATTGGGCCAGTAAGTCACACAAGCACATGACTGACCTCACCTACTCAGACCTCTATATTTCTCCCCATTCCTGAGCCAAAACAGGCCATTTGGCATACAAAAACAACCTATCAGGTAGAATATTCCAGTGCACAGAGATTATTTCCCAGGAGTTAGTCAAAGTCTGGTTCAAAAGACAGTTCTTCCTTTGGAATATGCAGTGTTTGAGGAAATCAGGCTAGCTGAGTTCATTCTTTGAGGGGTAGCATGAGACTTGGTTGGAAAGTTTGTAAGGAGGACATTCTGATAAAAAGGAAGTGTGTGGAAGGCCTTCTGCCCTGTTTATTGGAATTCTGAGTTAGGGGAGACTTAGGGGAGTGCTGAAGGTGGTGCCCTTAATTATTCCTTGACCTTTCCAAATAAGTCTGTGCACAAGCAGACCCCCGGGTGTTTGCTGGAATCCTTATGCTTAATCTTTTGGGTGTCCTCGCTTAAAGGACATTACAAAACACATGTGTCCTCCCAATATTACTTGCCCTGCTGATTGTATCTAAAAGATAAACTTTATCTCATACTGCTGCTACAATAAAAGCCTAACAAGGCAGACAATCGAGGCTGCCTGGTTCCTTTAGCCAGGCCATCCCTTAGCCCTCTCTTTCACAGCAAACATTGTGTCAGAGTAATCCATTCATCCATCACTCGGGGTCTGCTGGTCAGCCCTGGCAATTCTTTCCTGTTCAGTCATCTTTCCAGACTTTAGGTGTAGGCCCTCTTCCAACAAAACTATCACATTTTTTGTGTATCTACCTTCAATATAACATTTATATGACAGATACAGCAACAGTTTCAGCATGATATGCTTAACAGTTGGAGACACCAGTGGTGGGAAGGAATATATTTAATGAATTAACTAATCCATCCTATAAAAATGTTTTCATATTTTATACTAATTTGATTACTCATTTCCCCCATTAATTTAACATTATTTGTACCTTGTAATATACTTCTACAGAAATATCTAACCTCGAAAATAGCTGATGTTTGTCAACTAAATCCGGCTCTTCTGCAGTTGAGTCATTTCTCATATCCTGAGAAGGCTTTCACTGAATCTCCCAATATATTTGACCATCAGTGTTGGCATTGTCATATGACTTATTTACCTAAGGCTCAAGTTGAGGCCATTCCCTAGTGGAAGTGAACTTATTATGTGATGTCTGCTGCTTTAGTCCCCTCAGAAATCCATTTTTTTTTACTAATTCCATTTAGTAGCTTTCCATCCACAAAAACAAGGGTAATACATATCTGTGCACAACATACTGTGGTATGTTGGAAATGCTGCTGCTATACTTCATCCATTATAACTGTAACCAGATAATCAATGGGTCCGTGCTGTCTGTCACTACTTGAGCCAATTAAGCAGAGATAAGGTTGAATCATATTTGAGTGTTTATTCCAATACTGCCAGCACTATGGGAGAGCAGCAGGTCATCCACAAAAATCTGCTCTGCCCCACCATAAGCCAGCTGCTTATATTGGTTGTAAGGACAAGGATAACATGGGAAGTAGGCAAAAGGTATGCCAGATGGGCAATTCACATGTAATGGGGGATGGAGATTTGCAATGGCCTCCATGTATGCAGCGGTTGGAGATCTTCAAAGGGTTTAGTGATAAGCAAAGGGCTGGGGATCTTCAAAGGGCTGGGGCCTCTGGTTTCTGCAACATTTTGTTAATCCTCCCGTGATAATAGGCAGCTCTAAATGGAGAGGATGGGATGCATTTCCAGGTGATCTCCCAGGTCTGGAGTGTAGCTGCCAGCCAAGTTAGAATGTGTCTTCTTTAATCAGAATTAAACAATCATGGTCAACAGAGCATGATTAATATTTCTTATAATTCTGGCTGGTTCCCAATATTCTATTTCTGCCTCTATCATAGCCAGGGATGTTTCCAATTATTGATCACCAAGGTTTATAGTTACACACTGATTAGACTTCCAGGAGCTATATACTCCACAGATCAATGGCTCAATAGGGAATAGTTGGTGGAAAATCCCTCCCAAATTATATCTTTGTAGTAGATGCAACCTGAAAAATAAATGATAGCACATTAATAGTTCTATCCAGTCATTAACTTTAGGACGCATTTTCTCATACTGTATGACCAAAATGTGTCCCAAAGCAATGCCACTCAGGTTTCCAGGTTTCCATTTGATCTTGTCAAGATAAAAAAACAGGAGTGGTCTTGGAAAATATATGACTTCACTCTTTTGAGCATTAGGATATAATTTTGCTAAGAGACAATATAATTTTCTTGCTCTGAGCCTCTCTCAAGACACCAGTTTAATATTGTATTTCCTTTATTCCATAATCTAATTAATCATTTCTTTAACATCAACTATTATTACTTTTTCTTCATTTTTCATTGCTTTTTACCAAAAGCTTTTCCATCTTTGGAAGGAATGTTAAGTTTAGTCATTGTGATAGTCTTGAATATCAGCAGTGATTCAAGGCTAAGGCAGCTTCATTAACTGTCAACTCCAAGTTTGCCAGATGAAGTGAAGGCATAGTCCATTTCATCAGACCCTTAGGAATATTGACATAAAGTTTCTTGCTTAGGGATCATCCCTGTATATGGTACGTGCAGCCCTATTCCAGCACCACTGAGTCAGGTAGGAAAAAAATAGTTGACATGATTTGGAGAAACATTGTATAGATGCAAGTGGAATATATTGATGATCAGCCCATCTCTTCTTTGCTGCAGCTACACTTATTTTATGGACCCAGGTGGTCATCTCAAATAAGTGCACCAGGATATCCACTTGCTGATTCCAATCACCTTCTGATTTGGGAAGGCAGTTCTTCAATGTGCATCTCAAATTCGCATAGTGATTTCCATAGGGCTGTGATACATACAGCAATCCTTTAATAGTCCAAGTTTCCATTGCCCATCTACCTGACCACGTGGCCAGGACATTGGCCACCTGTATATTCTAACTATTCCATGCCCAGACTTTTAAAACTTTATTGTTTAATTCTTCCATCACTCCAAGGAAAAGAGCATGTAGTTTAGCCCATTGAGCTGATTTACTCTTCAGAGTTTTTCCATCTAGTAGGTTATATAGCAACAGCTTTCTAAACGGGATGTTTCTCATTCACCTTGTAACTGACATCCATAAACCAAGCAGCTATTTGTTGCTCAGTTGAGCACTGTGCATAGAACATCACCCATGTGGCAATAGGATCTAGCAGTTCCTCAAGTGATTCCAAAATCAGCCTAAGGGAAAAGAAGTTCCTTAAGCATGAATACAATGAGTATATCCTTGTATTCTTTCATTAACATGTTCCTTCTAAACACTGCTTTTCTTATCAGGCATTACCTACGATATATTTGGGTAATGTTTTCAAAATAATTTTATGTTCTCCAGTCATAGGAACAGTTTCAATAAGTGTCCAATAACAAATCAATAATTGTCTCTCAAAAAGTGTGTAGTATATTTCCATGACTGTAAAATTCTGGCCCAAATTCCAGTGGTAACTGAAGGGCAGCACTCATGGGCTTTGCCATAGGCTCCAGTTTGCATAAGTGCAAGTTGCAGATACTTCCAAATCATATTTGATTGTGTATCTTAAAGTCTCAAAATCACTGACTGGGCCACTGCTTTTTGAATTTCAACTTGATATTGTTCAGGTCCCTATTCAAATTTGGCCATCTTACATATGACTTTATGGAATGGAGCTAAAAATAATCCTAGGGTGGAATATACAGCCTCCAAATTTCAAAAAATCCAACCAGATTCTATGTTTTTTTATTTATTTTCAGGGTTAAGCAGTGACAGCATTTTATTTCAGTTATCAATTGAATGCCTCAGTGCAACCCTCCTTCGAATGTTTTTCCTACAGATTTCACCATTTGGAAAGACCCTTGGATCTTTGCTGGACTTATCAATTAGCCTTTGTTGGTCATTTGTGTCACCACTGCATTTAAGTAAGTTGAATCTTGCTCTTCAATTTCTAATGATGTGTGCCAACCAAGGAAGTTCACTTGAGCCTTGGAGGTTTTTACTGGAGGTCAGTCACATAGGCATGCAGTACCCTTGTGACTGATCACAGCTACTCAGATTCTAGTCCATCCCACAGAGCACAAATAGGCCTTCACAGTAAATCACAGTGTTAGGGTAAACTGAACTGGTCAAATAGGTACAGCATGGGCCCAGGACTCAACATATGAAGGCAAATTTATCAGATTATCCCAAGGGCACAGAGGTTACTCCTCCCCCCTCCCAGGACCCAGCCTACGGCCAGTCCAAAAGACAAGCCCTGCTTTGGAAAATACATGGTTTGAATAATCCCAGCTTGCTGAGTTAACCTTTTCCTGTCCAAAATAAAATTAACATAGAGAACAAATGTTCATGTTTCCAAGTTCATGTACAATAATTTAAATGTTTCTAAGTACCATCAGTAAATAAAATATCCAAAAGGAGGAGTCTTTAATCCCCATGGTTTTAACAAAAATGATTCATTTTTCACTGTTTCTCATAAGTCAAAAAAAATCACTAAACAAAAAGTTTTATGTTATCCAATAGATTGGTACTCCTTGCAAAATTATTAATTTGGAAGCTAAATTCTAATAATCTCTGCCCTTTTGGTTAGTTAACACATACCTAAAGGAAAAGAAATACAAGGTATATAGGATTTTCTTTAAATAAGTGCATGTTTTATAAAAGGATCCCCATGAACACCAAGAACATGGGGAAAAATTTTTTTCTCACTTTTATCCCAGATCACTCATAAAATTTCAAGCTATTATCTTGGAGCTTCTTGTATGATATAGCCTATGACATTTAAAGGCACTTGGAATTTCTGAAAAATAAAGGGAAAGGAAACTTCTTTATTACAATAAAAAGAAAGTCCATAATGGTCCTGTGTAATAAAAGTATGCTGGCTACTCTGGCACCATATTGACACTATGTGACTACTAGAATTTCCTTGTATAACTAAAAAAATTGATAATTAATTGTTTGAGTATTCAATATGTAAGACAATTTAGAAAGATTTTTTTAACTTCATTAAGTGACTATTTTTAAAAAATAAGTAGCACCCATTTTGGTAGGTGAATTTTTAATGCATAATGTTAAAATTTAAAATGCTATAAAATTTTATAAATGCATAAACTTAACCTTAAGTTTCCTAAAAAATGAGAAACATTAGTCTTCTTTCTCATTTACCAAATTTTATTCTATGTCCAGCAATGAGAATTCAATTGAAAGTATTAAAGGCTAGCTAGGCTTTCCCTGCAAGTTGTCAGGCTATTTTTGGACATAGAAACAAGGTAAGTGTATGAGTGATTGGTGACTCAGCTACTTCCAGCTATACTCATGAGAAGTTAGCAATTTATCCCAAGTAACAAGAGGTCTCAGTCATAACTTCTTCAATAAAATATATCACCTTCCCAAACATATGCACACATATACTCACACAGTCACAGAGATGATAGACCCACCAATAGGGCTGGTAATAGATGTAGTTTTGCCACATTTCCTGCATGTAAATATCCCTAAAACCTGTTTCTACTTCCACTTATTAAATAACATTTCCCAGTTGTCATTATACAAGAATATCAAAATAACAATCAGCTTGACATTAGCTTTCTGTGAAAACAGATAGAAATCCATCCTCAGAATTAATACAATAAATGAATAAGATGATAGTGGTTATAATGCAATTCTAAAACAATTGGAATAGGAAAAAGGTATTTTGACACTGTAGGTTAAAATAGACAAATGATAATCATTCTGGCTTTCCCATCAGACAAATCAAACCTGTTTCAATCTCCATTCAGGAACGCCTTAAAACATAAAATAACAAGTATTTGTACTGAAAGGGATCCCTAATTCCATACACCCCCCACCCAATCCAGTGCAAATACTTAATAGCTCCAGATAACCCAGAATGTGGCACAAGATACATTCTTTTCATGACACCTTAAATTTACCATCAAAATCATAGCCTTGCACCATAGCTAAGTGGCTCACACTTGACTCACAATTCTAAAACTGAATTCCTGAATGAATGCATGAATGAATGAGGGAGAATAGAGTATGTTAACATCTAAACGTTGAGATGACTCTGAGGAAACAGAGTCTGAGTAATATGAGAAAGTGAAATTTTCCTTCCACTAACATCTCCAATTGAATCTTACAGAATGAAAAAAAAAAGTATGAAAAACACCATTAGTTAAGAGGTAGTTTTTCCATATTTATTGAGTTATAAAATTAACCTGTTATAGTATATAATCCAATGATTTTTATGAAAGTCACACAGTTATGCAACCATCACCACAATCTATACATTCTATTGAATTTTAGAACATTCTGACATCAAAAAGATCCTATCTGCCCATTTGCAGGCAATTCCTGCTCCCAACTTCAGACCCAGACCTAGACAACTACTAATATGATTTGCTTTATCAGGATATCTAATCTAATAAAAGGCAAACATGCAAATTGACTTACCTTTGCTATGCCTTAAGCCACGCCCACCAACCAATCAGAGCGACTATATGCAAATTAACCCAACCAAGACGGCCGGCAGCCACAGAGCTGGAGTGAGCAAGAGGCTTGGTTGCTCCAGTGATGGAGGAAGCCAAGCTTCCCGCCTGCTGCGGCCAGGTCTGAGTTCCACTGAAGGCAACAAAATTTCAATTATAGATGATAAATAAACCCCAGATACCTGCTTTCAGCCGACTGTGGCCACGGAGCTGGAGCGAGCAGAAGGCTTGGTTGTTCCAGTGATGGAGGAAGCCAAACTTCCCACCTGCTGTGGCTGGCTCTGAGCTCCACTGAAGGCAACAAAGTTTCAATTATAGAAGGTAAATAAATCCCAGAATAAAAAAAAAGAAAACAAAAAAAGGAGAGGCTAGGAGCTTCTGTTGTCGGGGGGCTTGGCTAGCCTAAAAACGGCCCTCAGCCCCTCATCCAGGCTGGCCAGGCACCCCAGTGGGAACCCCCACCCTGAAGGGGGTGTGACCAGCCTGCAAACACCCATCAGCCCCTCACCCAGGCTGGCCAGGCACCCCAGCGGGACCCCCATGATCCGAGAAGACACGCTTCAGGGCAAACCAGCTGGCCCCCACCCATGCACCAGGCCTCTATCCTATATAATAAAAGGGTAATATGCAAATTGACCCTAACAGCAGAAAGACTGGGAATGAATGGTCACTATGACACACACTGACCACCAGGGGG
>NW_005361652.1:890067-891765 GCF_000412655.1 Myotis brandtii | reverse complement strand
TGCACAAATTTTTGTGCACCAGGCCTCTAGTCTATATATATAAAAGCCTAAGCGACCAAACGACTGAATGACCAAATGACTGGTCAACCGGTCGCTATGATGCACACTGACCACTGGGGGCAGATGCTCAAAGCAGGAGCTGTGCGCTGGTGTTCAGTGCACTCCCACAGCGGGAGTGCCGCTCAGCTGACTGACAGGCGCCAGACGCCGGGCTCATGGCTGGAAAGTACAGCTGTGGGTGCAAACTTCTCCCACCTTTGTGGCAGTGCTATGGAGCCATGGCAGGTGCAGTGGTGCTGGGATGAGTGGGAGCAGCACAGCGCCTGGCCTGGACTTGGGATCCTCCCCAGACGCCTGCCACTTTGTGCACTAAAACATCCCTTGGGGGATGTCAGACTGCCAGTTTTGGCCTGATCCCTGCAGGCCTGATCCAGACAGGAGGGAGCCCGATCCTGTGCATTAAGCATCTGTCCCCTGGTGGTCAGGGCACCTCATAGCAACTGGTTGACCGGTTGTTTGGTCATTTGGTCGTTTGGTTGTTTAGGCTTTTACATATATAGACTAGAGGACTGGTGCACAGATTCATGCACTGGTGGGGTCCCTCAGCCTGGCCTGCAACCTGTCACAACCTGGGACCGCTCAAGGGATGTCGGATGGCTGGTTTGACCCTATCCCCACAGGCCTGATCCAAACAGGAGGTCCCAGATTGTATGAGGGCGCAGGCCAGGCTGAGGGAACCCACCAGTGCACCATGCACTGGTCCTCTAGTTTCATATAAATTGAAACATACCATACAGGATCTTTTGTGACTAGTCTTTTACACTTAGCTTAATGTTTCCGTAGTTCATACATGTTGTAGCATTTACCAGTATTGCCTTCCTTTCACAGTTTAATAATATCCCACTATACAAATGTAAAACATTTTCTTTTTGACATTGAAAAGGTTTATGATTTTATCTTGAATAAGGAGAAAAATACTGACAAGCATGGAGAATCAATGATATAACAAACACACCAGGATGTCTACTCAGAATTGATAAACAACATTTCTTGTGTGGTAAGAACCCTTAAAATGCCTCCCTACTAAACAAATTTTTATTTTATTATTTTATTTTATTTTACTGATTATGGTATTACATATGTCTCCTTTTGCCTCTGTGCAACCCCCCAGCACATGCCCTCATCCCCGTAGTGTCTGTGACCATTGGGTATGCTAATATGCATGCATACAAGTCCTTTGGGTGATCTTTATCCCCACCCTCCCCTGCCTTCTCTCTGAAGTTTGACAGTCTGTTCGATGCTTCTCTGTCTCTGGAACAATTTTTGTTAATCAGTTTATGTTGTTCATTATATTCCACAAATAAGTGAGATCATATGATATTTATCTTTCTCTGACTGGCTTATTTCACTTAGCATAATGCTCTCCAGGTACATTCATGCTGTTGCAAATGTTAGGAGTTCCTTCTGTTTTACAGCAGCATAATATTCGGTTGTATAGATGTATCACTATCTTTTAATCCAGTTATCTGCTGATGGGCACATAGGCTGTTCCGTTTTCTCCACATCCTTGCCATCACTTGTCATTTGTTGATTTGTTGATGACAGCCATTCTGACAGGTGTGAGATGGTACCTCATTGTTGTTTTCATTTGCATCTCTCAGATGACTAGTGACTTTGAGCATGTTTTCATATGTCTCT
>NW_005361652.1:888267-889601 GCF_000412655.1 Myotis brandtii | reverse complement strand
GCTGAGGTCGACCCCTTCCAACTCTCCCATCCACACTCGTCTTGTATACTTGTTTTGTCTATCTCTTTTTGTTCATCCTCTCTATATGTCCAAACCATCTCAACATACCTTTCTCAATCCTCGACACTACATCTTCTTTCACTCCACAATGTTCCCTGTACGTGTGCGCCCGCATGTGGTATTTTGTGGAAGAGCCACACTCAAGGGGCCAAAGAGCCGCATGTGGATCTTGAGCCTCGGTTTGCCGACCACTGCCCTAAGAGCTATATTGGTAAAGATATTGCTGCAACATATGTCTGATATTTTGCTGCCTGTGGAATCCTCTAAGATTTTTAAGGTTTCCCATCTTACATTTAAGTCCTTTGTCAATTTTGAGTTTATTTTTGTGTATGGTGTAAGTTGATGGTCAAGTTTCATTTTTTTTTGGCATGAATCTGTACAAATTTCCCAACACTGTTTATAGAAGAGAGTGTCTTGACTCCATTGTATGCTCTTGCCTCTTTCGGCAAATAGTGATTGAGCATGGTGGGTAGGGTCAATTTCTGGGTTCTCTGTTCTGTTCCATTGGTCTATATGTCTATTCTTGTACCAGTACCAGGCAGTTTTGAGGACAGTAGGTTTGTAATATAGCTTGATAGCTGGTACTATGATCCCTCCTACTTTGTTCTTCTTTCTCAGGATTACTGTGGCTATTCAGTGTCTTTATTATTCCACATGAATTTTTGGAGAGTTTGTTCTAAGTCTGTGAAATATGCCATTGATATTTTATTGGGGATTGCATTGAATCTGTAGATTGCTTTAGGTAGTATGGACATTTTTATGATATTGATTCTACCAATCCATGAACATGGTATATTGTTCCATTTGTTTATGTCTTCCTCTATCTCTTTTTTCAGCATCATGTAATCTTCTGAGTACAGGTACTTTACCTCTTTGGTTAAATTTATTCCTTGGTATCGTTTTTTATTTTTTTAATTAAATCTTTATTGTTCAGATTATTATAGTTGTTCCTCTTTTTTCCCCCCATAGCTCCCTTCCACCCTGTTCCCACCCTTCCCTCTGCCCTTACCCCCCCACTGTCCTCATCTATAGGTGTACGATTTTTCTCCAGTCCCTTCCAGCACCCCCCACACCCTTTTCCCCCTGAGAATTGTCAGTCCACTCCATTTCTATGCCCCTGATTCTATTATATTTACCAGTTTATTTTGTTCATCAGATTTTTTATTCACTTGATTTTTAGATTCACTTGTTAATAGATATGTATTTGTTATTCATAATTTTTACCTTTACCTATCTTCTTCTTCCTCTTCTTAAAGAATACCTTTCAGCATTTC
>NW_005361652.1:876103-887861 GCF_000412655.1 Myotis brandtii | reverse complement strand
CTTGAAGTTGTCCCAGAGGCTCCTTACACTATCTTTATATTTTTGGATTCTTTTTTCATTTTGCTTTTCCGGTTGGGAGTTTTTCGCTTCTTCGTATTTCAAATCTTTGACTTGATTCTTGCAATCCTCTAGTCTGCTGTTAGATCTCTGTATATTATTCTTTATTTCAGTCAGTGTATGCTTAATTTCTATTTGGTCCTTTTTCATATTCTCGAGGATCTCACTAGATTTCTTGAGGGTCTCACTAAATTTATGGGCGGTTTCTAGAAAATTCTTGAAAAACCTTATAACCGTGGTTTTGACCTCTAAATCCAGTAGTTTGCTTTCCTCCATTTCTGTCATTTGTGACCTGTTTCTTTGTCTCCACATTTTGGCTGCTTCCCTGTGTTGATAGAGTGGCTTTCTGTGTTAGGTGTTCTATAGGGCCTAGTGGCTCAGCCTCCCCTATTATCTGAAGTGGACACTCTTGGTGCACCCTTTTGTGGGCTTTGTGCACAGTCTTTTTGTAGTTAAGCCTTGATTGTTGTTGGTATCACTGGGAGGAATTGACCTCCAGGCCAATTGGCTGTGAGATCCAGCTGTGTCTACAGTGGGAGAAATTCTGTGCTGGAGACACCCTTATGGGGCAAGACTTGCTTCAGTGGGGCTTTGGTGCTCTCTGAGTCTGCCCCTTGAGTGTGTGTGTCCCTTATGGATCTGAGGAGTTGTAATCTGGATGGTCCCACTCTGACCACTGGATACACTGGCTCTTAGATCTCTAAGGAAGTGCTAATTTACCCTCTGCCTGAGGCTACCCAGCAAAAGCTACAGAGAGATATGCAGATTACTCTTCCTTGTTTGGGGTTTGGTGGTGCCCAGATGAGGCCCAGCTGTGAAGCAATGCAAGCTGCTGTGGGGCCTTGGGCCTTCTTTTGGATGTTCTTGGTCTCTCTGACCCAGCTGCAGCTTGTTAGGTAATTTTAGATTGCAAAGCACCAAACCATTCATATGCAAAAGCCTCTGCACACAGCTTGGGTAGGGCAGGGTCTCAGGGAATCAATAGGGTGGAGCAAACAGCTATGGCTGATCCTCAGCCCTGCCCTAAGAGGCCACGGGTCTCAGTGTCCCTTGGTAATCTGAAAGCACCTCTGAGACAAAGCTGCCCTCCAGTTCCACTCGATGCGAGACAGTCCAGTTTCTCCCTGTATGAGTCTGGGTCCCCAGAGACTCGCCCGTAACTGGAGTTCAGATCTGTCAGGAGCTTGAGAATCTCTCCCAATTGAAAAAGACAACTTCGTCCACAGTTGCCAGACCTTTCCGCATGCGCCTCCGTACCTCTGTACTTTATTTCAGCACCTCCTCTGAGTCTCAATGTGCTTTTTCCCCCCTTTATTGATTAAGATATTACAAATGTGTCCTTATCCCCCCAAAGTCTTCTCATCCCCCCAATTCTGCCCTCACCCTCACCCCCTGATGTCCACATCCATCATTTATGCTTATATGCATGCATACAAGTCCTTTTTCTTCCCAAAATCAGGGAAGTTTTCTGTTATTATTTCTTCAAACAGTTTTTCTATTCCTTGCTCAGTTTCCTCTTCTTTTGGCACCTCTATTATACAGATGCTTTTTTTGTTTGTTTGTTTTTTGTTGTCCCAAAGCTCCCTTAGGCTCTTCTCTTGCTGTTTAAATTTTTTATTTCCAGTTGCTGCTCTGCTTGGGTATTTTTTATACCTTGTCTTCCAACTCATTCATGTGGCCCTCAGCCTCTTCTAGTCTACTGTTGATACTTTCCATTGTATTCTTTATGGAAGGTATGTCATTCTTTATTTCCTCTGGGTTCTTCTTCATTTCCTCTTCATTCTTACACATGTTGAATTTGTCTTCCATCCTTTTCTGAGTCCTTATAACCATTGCTCTGAGTTATTTCTCGGACAAATCACTTGCCTCCATTTCATTTATTTCCTTTTCTTTTGTATTGGTGTTTTCTTTGTCTCCCCATTTTTGCTGTTCCTTTATGGCTGTTTCTATGTATTAGATCAAACTTCTATGTCACCCAGAGTTTTTTGAGTTTCTTATATAGTAGATGTTTTGTGATACCCAGTGGTGCAATCTCTCAGGTCTTCTGGCCTGAATATTCTAGGGATTTCCCCTACTTGGGATATTTGGGTTTTCTTGGTGTAGTTGGGTTTTGAGTGTTATTGTTCTTTTCATGAATTGAGTCTATTCTCAGGGTGTCTGCTTGTGTGGCTCACTCTCTACCACATTGACTGAACAACACAAAATACAACTCAACAAGACATGACACATAGGGAACAAAACACAAATATACTCATGACATCAATAACCCCAATGAAAGTGACCACCTGAAAAAAGAGAATTAGGAGAGAGATAAGAGAGTATAAATGATATTGAGAAAAACTAAGAGAGAAAAGAAAAAGAAGAAAAATGATAACTGTCCTTCCGCAATGCCCACAAGCCACGCCCACCAGCCAATGAGGAGTGAGTATGCAAATTAAGACCATTCAGTGTAATTCAGGCAATTCTGTTCCTTTTGGTGGAATCCTAGTGACCCTAAAGGGCCAGCACAGATGCTTGTCCAAGAGCTCCCAGGAAAAAAATCAAGTGGGAACTGAAATGCAGTCACCAAGCCATGCCCTGGCACTGAGATACAGCCCAGCAAGGATATTTTTTATAATTTTTCTGTCCAGAGGGGCCATCTTATGTGCTAGCAGTGATCAGTATGAGAACTTAGTTAAAATATCCCGACATTTCTAAAAGTATAAGTGAAAGAAAAATGTTATGGATTACATGTTTGTGACCCCAAAAATTCATGTTGAAGGTTATAGGATGATATTTGGAGGTGGGGCTTTTTGGAGGTAATTAGGCTAAAATGAGGTCATGCGGGTGGCCTACTCATGAAGAGATTAGTGCTCTTATAAGAACAGAAAGAGAAACCAAAACTCCCTCTGTCTCTTCACCATGTGAGCAGTCAGCAAGAAGGCAGCCGTATCCAAACCAGAAAGAGAGCTCTCATGAAGAATCAAATTGGACAACAGCTTGTTTTGGACTTCCAAATCACCAGAAGTATTAGAAATAAATGTCTGTTTTGTCACCAATCTATGGTATTTGTAATAGTAGTCAGAACTAAGACAAGTAGCCTCCAGATAAAGTGCCTAAATACTATCTTTGGAGTGATGTCCTCAGCCTCATATTCCATCACTGCCCTCTTATAAACTCCACTCCTCCAACTTTTCTACCTCTCTAGTATCTATCACAGTTCCAATGCTCAAAGAACAGATGAATGAATGAATAACAATGTCTCATTCATTCCTTTACTCCACAATAGGGGGTGCTGGGCTGGATGAAGCTCTCAGGGAGCTGCTTTATACAAAACTGTGTCTCTCATTTCTCTTGCCCAAAGGGAATCAGCTTTGCTAGTTTTCCCTGTCTCCTCCTCCTCCTCCTCCTCCTCTTATCACTTGCCCCTTCCTTCTCAAGGAATAAATAAAGCTCCTACTTGAACCTAAACAGGACACATTTCCTAAGTCCTTTTCTTGTGAACTTGTGGGGAAGGAGAAAAAAAGGGTTAAGATCTGAAATTCTACTCCAACTCAGACACAAAGAGGAATTTAATTTTGAATCTAGTGGGAGGCCTCACAGAGAGATCTAGGGGTCCTTAAACTCTGAAACCTTTGACCCAGTTTTCTTGAACTCTGCTTGAAAAGAGAAATAGGTATGGGGAAAGTAACACTCATGGGTTAGATGTCACTGCCTATATCCTGCTTGCCACAGTTGATAACCTGACAGATCTGGGGTGGGCATAGGCTCAACTTGCCTATAGAGCAGGAAATAATTTGGATGGGTTTTAAATACTGTTGATACATGAACTACTACTTATCTCTGGGCAGTGTTTTCTTTCTTATCCTCGCTATTATTTTCCCTGATCCCTCTTACTCTGTGTCCTGGCTTCTCTACATATCTCTCTCCAACCCTCATTCTCCTGCTGCATTTTTTCTTCCTCTTAAATGCAATTCAAAATGTAATCTGCATGTTCATGCCTTGATTTTTGGAGTTTCACTCTCTTTCAGAATCAAGTTGTAAATCTCTACCTACTTCCTCTTTTCTTCCACTGAAGTACCCCCAGTTACTTTAACCTTGCCTCCATGGTACCTACAGGCTATTGGCAGGTGCTCTCTCCTGAGCTTAGCTTGCTGACTATGTGGGGGTGGACAAGCTACCTCCTAAGAAGAACACCTTGCACAGCAGTGTTCTGCTTTTTTCTCTGCTTCCCTCATCCCTCCCACCCACTCCATTCAGACTACAGCTGCCACAACTTCTGAATCCTGTTCCCCAGTATATACACACCAGCCTCAGACTTAGAGCCTAGAGTGCCCCCTGACTAAAGAAGGTTCTCAGTTTGTCTAGCACTTTCCCTTCATCTACTGTTTGGCCAAATTAATCCAGGAACCCACCTTTTCTCATATGCCCCAGGTCTGCATACCAAAACAGCTTAATGTACCCTGCCTTAGGTATCAGATATAAACATCAGAGCCTTATGAAAGATGGTGGTAACATGCCTCAGAGATAATGCAAACTATTCCTACCTGACAATCCCTAGAGGTTGGCCCTTGCCACTGTTTCCTCCTCCTGGATTGGAGGCCTGCTGAGATGAATACCTTGCCTTAAAACAGTGGAAGAATGTGCTTAGTGTACTTAAATGGTTGTTGGTTAGCCTTTTCTGAGATATATACAAACAAGAAAAGGAGGAAATAAGGTAGATACTCCCTTGACACTCATTGATGTTCAGCCCAATTGATCCAAACATTGGCACTATCCAAGGGAGAGCTGGTTTTGCTCTAATACCCGAATTCCCGTATACTCAGCCTTCTCTCCTGCAAGAGACTTGGCCTCCCTGGGACCCACATAGATGAGTCACTGCTATAGCTGTAGGCTAGTTATTAACCTGCCAGAAGAACCTGACTTCTGTCTTCCATAATCTAGCTTCCCAGTCCCCAGGTACACACTCACCTTGTAAGCTATGTACTACCCCTTATCTCCTCACTTTCTTCAGTGAGCAATGGAGCAAAAGGAAATCAACAGTCAAGTGAGCCACCTACAAAGATCAGGGCCTTGGACAATGGCCTTGGTTTTTAAGGTGGCTCCAAGGCCAAACATAGGGCCCCTACTGATCTACTGCCAAGTGCCAAATACTCACGGTTGTGAGCTACTAGTATTTAGGGTTGACCGAATGGGTGTTCAGAATACCTATATTTATTTGCACAAATGTGAACCATTAGCATTCGTTAACCCTTTAGAGTTGATATCTAGTTCAAACTTCTGTAGACCCTCTATTCAATAGACCCTTTCTTTTGTCATTTATTGATTTAGGCAAACCCTGGGCCACAGAATATTACTCCTATTCTGTGAGCACAGGATAGGTTTCCTGGCACTTAAATCTCTGTTGTTCATGCTAGTTTCCCTTTCCAAGTAGAAAGCTTGGAAGAAAAACAGAAAAAAAGACTAATTGGTTTCTTAACAGGTTGGTGCTCTAGTTTCCTTCCCATTTCTCATTTCTGCTCTAGAGATTTGAATAGTAGGCCAAAAGTTTAGATTTTATTTAAATCTATATTAAATAAAGCTATCAATAGTCCCTGAAGTAATCAGGCTGGATTTATAAATATCACACTTACTTCAGTGTGTTGAATGAACTAGAGGGGTCAATATTGGCATTAGGGAGACCAGAGGTTAGAAAGTTGTTGCAATAATTTGGTAGCAAGATGCCCAAGGCCTAACCTTGAGGGCACATAATCAATGGAGAGTTAAGAACAGAGTTGGAATGTTTTCTGAATGTAGAGCCAATAAAACTTGATTGGAGTTGAAGACTTGGGAGACAGAGTGGCAAAGACATGGGGCCTGGGTAAGGAAGCAGACTGGACAGCGAAGATCATGTTCTCAGTTTTAAACAAACTGAATTGGGTGAGTGATCAGGGTGCACAGAATGTGTGCTCAAGTGCCCTCCTTATAGAGTATGACAGATGAAGCAGAACATTCTAGCTAGAGAAGAATAGCACCCTGTTGCAAGTACCCCCATTTCTGTGGGTAGTGCTCCTCTAGTCACACCAGGGAATGCACTTCAGGTTCGGTGCCTTCACAAGGGTGTGAGGAGAAAGCAGATGGACTCGTGCAAATAAAGCCAGAAAAATGGGAGAAACTCCATGGTCTAAGCATCAAGTTGGGGGGTTGAGAGCACTCTTGTGCTCCATTGCAGGTCTCTGCAGGTCAGGAAGGTAGGATCTGAAGAGGCAGAGGTGTAGAACCTGGGCAAGTGCCACTAGTCAGCTTACCCAACAGGGCTGGCTTACTGTATCTAAGCTCCAGTCAACTTAACACAAAGACCTCAAGTGTCTAGAAACAGCTTACCTCCAAAATTTGGACTTGGGTGAACATCATATCCCCGCAGCACCCTATCCAAACAAAACATTTGAACCAATATCATTCACACAGGTTTTTGTTTTTTCCTGAAACAGACAAGTCACTAGTTATCAGTAAATGCCACATTGTTTCTCAGAAAACAAATAACAGAGATCACCCCAGATGTCAACGTTAAGGGCCCTTCCTTCTTCTGCATATATGCAGACAGGTATAATCATATATGTACACACTATCTCTCCCACCCCCTCTCTCCACAGTAAATAAGCCATAAGCACAGCAGTGAGACAGACTCCTCCTTCCCCTCCCCAATTTTTATCCAGGGTGGGGCATAAAGACAGGTTTCATGTTACAAGGAAGGATAAGAGGGTAGTGGGAAGTTTTCTGGAAAGTGGAAGACTCAGGTAGGTGGAAGCCCTCAGAAAAAATGCATTACTTCAACCCCCTAAAGAGCCTCACATTACAATCCACATGGACACAGTATTGAAGGTTAGTGGGAGGGTCCTTCTTCCATGGCACCTGATGGCACAGGAAAAATAATCTTACACCCTCATTGCCCTCCTAAGCTAACCAGTCTACATTCTCCACATCAAAGTCATTTCACCTACCTGGGCTGGGACCAGGCATTTTGTTGTCAAATCTATGTCAACTTTGTTCTTGTACACCTCTGTTTTAGGGCTGGGCAAATGGCATATGATGCAGAAAGAGAACCTTGCTCATATAGCAGAAACTTTGACCCTCACCCAACAAAGCCATTTCAGATTCTTGGACTTCAGGACTATCTTCTCAAAGACATCTATTCTGTGAGCTTGCATTTCTCTCACTAATCATGTGCTTACATCCTGAGGTGATGCCTTGGGTGCCAAGAACCTGTAAGTGCCAAGTCATAGCCCACAAAGAGCTAGCCTTTCCAAGACACCTGAGACCTTCAACAAGGCCTTTTCCCTTGCAAAGGAGCTTTTGAATAAAATCAAGTGCTGGACATCCCTGTGATTCTTGGGTTATCTCACTCATTGATTAAGGAACATCAGTTCCTTCAAATATGCATGTGTGCCCACACTAGTCTGTATTTGCTACCAAGGATTGATATGTGGAATTATAGGCATTGTGGAGTTGTCTGCCTAGAAACTTTCCCAACTACCTTTGCATTTCCCCTTTGTATATATCCATTTCTGGCTTGCCATTTAAAAACTTATTCTCAATTATCTTTAATCATAAAATTTCATTTTGCAATAATCCAGTGTATGCATTAATTATTCCTGAATTAAAACAATGCATTTCCTCTACACTTTCCAACCACGTTATCCATGTGCTAGTGCTCAGGATCTTGTGGCCACTACAAATACATATTTCTATGTGATCTGCATGTAAATGGATGACTATTTAACAATTCTTCAGATATTCAAAGACCCAAACTTAAAAGCAAACTTAAATAAAAGCCGATGTCTTCTAAAGTTTTACAAGAGTTAGTACAAAAGTACACCCATCTCTGGGAACTGCACCTGGTCTGTTTAATATGGAGGGTTCTTTGGCTAGGGAACCTTATACACAGGTATGGAGTGGGGAAGAGAACTTGTGTTAGGGCATTAGAGGTCTTCCCAATTTTACCAGATGTCAAGACAACATATACATTTTAGACCTTACACCATCATTTATCCCTTAATGCAGCCGTGGGCAAACTACGGCCCGCGGGCCGGATCCGGCCCCTTTGAAATGAAATAAAACTAAAAAAAAAAGACCGTACCCTTTTATGTAATGATGTTTACTTTGAATTTATATTAGTTCACACAAACACTCCATCCATGCTTTTGTTCCGGCCCTCCGGTACAGTTTAAGAACCCATTGTGGCCCTCGAGTCAAAAAGTTTGCCCTCCCCTGCCTTAATGCCTTCACATCAGTTTAAACCTTCGTGTTGACTGAGACATTTAGGGAGTAGAAATGCCTCATTAGGAAGTGGAATAGGCACTTGGCCAAAAGGGAGGGCCATCATCAATGCCTCTCTCTCTCTCTTTCTCTCATTTATTCTTCTTATAACAGTCCCTTTAGCATTTCTTGCTATGCTGTTTTGGTGGTGATAAACTCCTTTAGCATTTTTTGATTGGGAAGCTCTTTATTTCACCTTCAATTTTGAATGATAGCCTTGCTGGATTGAGTAATCTTGGTTTCAGATCCAAGATTCCCTTCTGGCCTGTAGTGTTTCTGTTGAGAAATCAGCTGACAGCCCTATTGGAGCTTCCTTGTAGGTAACTGTCTCTTTCACATTGCCTTAAAATTCTCTCATTGTCTTTAACATTTGCCATTTTAATTATGATGCATATTGGAGTCGGTCTCTTTGTATTCTTCTTGACTAGGACTCTCTGTGCTTCCTAAACTTGTGTGACTTTTTACTTCACCAGGTTATGGAAGTTTTCTGTCATTATTTCTTCAAACAGGTTCTCTATCTCTTGCTCACTTTCTTCTCCCTCTGGTACCCATATAATGTGAATGTTTTTCCATTTCATGTTGTTCCAACATTCCCTTAAACTCTCCTCATGCTTTTTAAGTGTGTCTTTTTTTCCTAATGAGTATTTTGGTCATAATAGTAAGATTTGAAATTCTAAAGTGGGTAAAGAGTGTCCTGTTGAGGTTTTATACCTTGGACTTAATAGAGTTGATCTTCATTATTTACAAATTCCATATTTTCAAATTTGCCTACCAACTAAAACTTATTTGTAACCCCCAAATTTCTACTCAGAGTACTTTTGTGGTCATTTGTGAACATGCATAGAGTGGAAATAATTTTGAGTCACTTGATGAACACTTTCCCAGCTGAATTCAAACAAGGCAATGATGCTCTGTCTTCTTGTTTTCACCTGTCATTCTGTTTACAGTCGACATTTCAGCAGTATATTTAGTGGCACACTGTGCATTTTTGTGCTTTTTAAAAGTGATCTTACAATTTAAAATGGCCTCCATGTGTAGTGCTAAAGTCCTATCTAGTGTTCCTAAGCACAAGAAGACTGTGATGTACCTTATACATGTTTCAGGTATGAGGTATAGTGATTTTCAGTGAGTTCAATGCAAAGGAATCAACAATACAGATTACATGAGGTGTCTGAAATAGAAACACACATAAAACAAGTTCATGCATTGACTGTTGATGAAAATATTTGTGTGAGCTCAAGGAACCTAACTATTTTTGTGAGCTCAGGGAACCTGACTGTATTTCCTCTGGAACAATGGTTTAATACTCACTAATTTAGTGCTCGTAGTGATTTCATAGAACATAACTATCACAAATAATGAGAATCTACAGTGTAACTAGAGACATGCTGTGCTGTATATTAATGTGCTAGGGCTGCCACAATAAAAAACCACAGACTGGGTGGCTTAAACAACAGAAATTTATTTTCTCAAGTTCTGACGGCTAGAAGTCCAAGAACAAGGTGCCATCAGGGTTGTTTTCTGGTGAGACCTCTGTTCTTAGTAGATAATCTTCTTGCTTTGCCCACATATGTCTTTTCCTTTGTATGTATGTGGAGAGAGAGAGAGAGAGAGAGAGCTTTCTGGTGTCTCTTCCTCTTCCTATCTGGATACCAGTCCTATTGGATTATATCTCCACCTTTAAGACTTCATTTAAGCTTAATTAATTCCTTAAAGACCTTATATCCAAATAAGTCATATTGGATATTAGGGATTCAACATATGAATTTTGGAGAGGACACAATTTAGTCCATAACTTCTTGATTAATATTTTGGGTATCTGTGAGGAAATGGATTCCCAGAGTTCTTAAAAATGTAAAGATAGGATCATTTATTGGCCAAGGCATTCAGTGCTAAAATGACTGCCTGAAGTTTCAACAACTGTGCTGACCCCTTTATCATGGACATTCTGGTTCAGGCATGGAAATCAGGAATTTGCATAATGTTGACAATATCGCCTGTAGTGTACAAACTCCCTGTGCTGTTCACTCAGTTGATCCCAAGGGGCTCCACAGGAATTCAAGAGGTCTGGGGGAGGGGTGGCTTCTTCTACTCCCAAGATATTTGGCAAGGGACTAAGGACAGGTAAGACCATGCCTTCCTAAAAAAGAAATATGCCAAAGGGCCCAGATTTGGATCCCTGTATCAAGGAGGCCTCAATTATCATGCTGAGGTTGTGGGATGCTAATTCCATGACTCATGACTCAAGGCATATTGGGCAATTTGGTACAGAGGGTCACAGGCTCAGGGTCTATGACAGCCTCTATTTGGGGGATAGCTCAGTATGTGGCCAGCAAATGCCACTCTAATAGTGTATAGTACAAGACCAACAGGGGATGTTTCTTGCATCAGAACCCCACCTTATAGCCAAGAGGAGTAATCCAAAGACTCCAGAGGACATGCAAAGAGGTTACTAAAGCCTATACAATGAAGGAACCTCTCAAGACACTAATGAGAGCACCCATTGATTTAGATTTTAAAAGATTCTAGAGACTTTTATTGGAAGAGGTCTTTATCATTTTGTTGTATAAATTATTTTAGTAGAGAGATCTGGAGGTACCCCAAACAAAGAGGAGAAATCTGAAGATCTCTCTTCGTCTTGCTGGGTGGCCTCAGGCAGTGGCTGACTTTGCACCTCCTTGGAGATCCAAGAGCCAGCTAGCCAGTCTACCCAGTGGATAGAGTGAGACCATCCAGATTAAAACTCTTAACATCCATAAAGACACACTCAGGGGGCAGACTCAGTGAGCGCCAAAGCCCCACTGAAGCAAGACCTGCCCCATAAGGGTGTCTCCAGCACAGAAGTTCTCCCACGTAGACACAACTGGTCCTCACAGCCAATTGGCACGGAGGTCAATTCCTCCCAGTGACACCAACAGCAATCAAGGCTTAACTACAACAAGACTGTGCACACAGCCCACAAAGGGGTGCAACAAGAGTGTCCAGGTAATTGGGAATGCTGAGCCACTGGTCCCTATAGGACACCTAGCACACAAAGCCACTCTATCAACACAGGGAAGCAGCCAAAATGCAGAGACAAAGAAACCGGTCACAAATGAAAGAAATGGAGGAAAGCAAACTACTGGATATAAAGTTCAAAACCATGGTTATAAGGCTACTCAAGAATCTTCTAGAGACCTCTGAGAAATATAGTGAGAACCTCAAGGATATGAAAAGGACCAATTATAAATTAAGCATACACTGACTGAAATAAAGAATACTATACAGAGATCCAACAGCAGACTATAGCAGTGATGGTGAACCTTTTGAGCTCGGCGGTCAGCATTTTTGAAAAACCCTAACTTAACTCTGGTGCCGTGTCACATATTGAAATTTTTTGATATTTGCAACCATAGTAAAACAAAGATTTATATTTTTGATATTTATT
>NW_005361652.1:856337-875093 GCF_000412655.1 Myotis brandtii | reverse complement strand
GAACAACTGTAATAATCTGGACAATAAATATTTATTTTTTTTTAAAAGAAAAATAAACCTATCCTTGTCAAAAAAAAATTCTTTTAGTAGGTTTTGGCTTTCCAAAAAGTTTGTACACTACAGGTGGGTTAAATTGTGAACCATTGTTTCAATGTAATTTGTTCCCTCCTTTTGTGTTCATGTTTGTTGTTTTCTTTCTTTCATTCTCTTTGTCACCAGATATATTTTGTTGGGAGGGAGTACTCTCTACTCTGCTTATATTTATAAATTTATTCCTCCAGAGAGCCTCAAATCAGTATCATTAGGATTGGATGTCTTCCTTATGGCAATTGTTGCTTTATAGGTTTAAGAAATCTTGTCTTAAATCAGGTTTGAATTAACTTCGTCACTGTGCCACAGGGGTACCATGAGTGTTTTCCCTATAGCTATAATGATCATGATTTTTGTTGCAACAGAGACACAGGCATCAGAGTGGCACAGTAGAAGGTTGATGAGCCCTCAATACAGAGGCGATGGACTGAATCCACGTTCTGTGATGGCCTTCATCATTCCCACCACATGGGATTCATTTTTTGTTTTGTTTAGTCTTTTCTCTATGGAAAAATTCCCTCTGAACTTTTTAGATTTCTAACTGCAAATTTTCAGCTTTGGGTTTTGTCTCCAACCAATAATGAGTGATCCAGGCCTTCTAGGTGGTTATGGGGAAAGGCTCAGGGACCCAGTAACCCACCACTTGGGAAACTGTCTCCTCCTCTAGTTTTGTGTTTCACTCCCAGAAGGGTCATTTTTTTCTATGACCTGGGTTGGGGGTATAAAGTCTTGTGATCACAATATTAACTCGTTGCTGTGCTGGTATGTAGTAGCAATAAGCAAAGTCAAGGCACCCTGGTTGGGATTTTGCATTGGGAGAGAATTTCAATACCAAATGCTTCTTATCCTATTCTCATCAAGTCCTGAGGCAAAGGCCACTATGAATGTGCACTTCAATAGCCTTGGGTGATAGAGTGTGCAGAGCAGCAGCAAGAGAAGCATCAGCACAGAAGACATGCAAGTTCAATACCCTGACCTGAACAATAACTATTAAGGCTTTCAGATTGCCATGCTTAATTCTCTCTGTGATAGGGATCTCCTTCCTTTCAGCAAACCTGATATAGGGCCATCCCTTGGATGCATTATCACAATGTCCATATGACTGCCCTCAGAAACTAGTAAGGATCACCAGGTTAAATGCAGTTGTCACTGCATGACAAGTCAACACACCAACCCCCAGTAAGGGATACTCAAGTATTAACCAGTTAGGGCACTTTCTTGTTACCATTGTCACTTTTATGAGCAGGAGACACAGAGACCATCTCCCACACACAGACCAAACTCAATGGCATATCACACTGGAGTACAATCAGTTAATTACAATTCTTTCTAGGGGATGAGAGCATTATAGGGTAGGAAGAGATTGAAACACCCAACAAGACAATACAGTGATATCCTGGCCAAGCACAGCCCACAATCAATTGAAGGTCCTGTCCCAGGCAACTTTCACTGTGTCATAGAAACAGGTAGTTAGCCAAGGAGCAACCAATTAAAGCTGACCATCTGTCTTTGATTGCTACCCCAGCTTTTTTTTCATTTCCATTTGCCTGAAAAAAAAATTCCATCCCTTCACTATAAGTCTGTGTGAGTCCTTTGTTCTGAGATGGTTCTCTTGTAGACAGTACATACATGGGTCATGTTTTCTTATCCATTCAGCTACCTTATGTCTTTTGATTGGAGCATTTAATTCATTTACATTTAAGGTTATTATTGATAAGTACTTGTTTGTTGCCATTTTTATTTGTTATGCCTGTGTTCCTTCTTCCCTTTCTGTTTATTCTTTTTACAGAAATCTCTTTAGCATTTCTTGTATTGCTGGCTTGTTGGTAATAAACTCCCTTAGCCTTTTTTGTCTGTGAAGCTCCTGATTTCACCTTCAATTTTTAATTATAGCCTTGCTGAGTATAGTATTCTTAGATTTAGTCCCTTACTTTGCATCACTTTGTATACTTCATTCCATTCCCTTCTGTCCTGATGTGTTTCTGTTGAAAAATAAGTTGATAGTCTAATGAGAAATACCTTGTAGGTAACTCTCTGTCTCTCTCTGGCATCCTTTAAGATTCTTACTTTGTCATTGATGTTCACCAATTTAATTATGATGTGTCTTGATGTTGGTTTTTTGGGTTCATCTTGTTTGGGACTATGTGTGCTTCTTGGACATGTGTGACTTTATTCTTTCCTAAACCAGGGAAGTTTTCTGTCATTATTTCTTCAAACAGGTTTTCTATTCCTTTATCAGCTTCCTCTCCTTCTGTCACCCCTTTAATGTAGATGTTGTTTCATTTTCTGTTTTCCCAAAGCTCCCTTAGGCTCTCCTCCTGCTTTTTAACTTTTTTTTCCTAGTTGCTGCCCTGCTTAGGTGTTCTTCTTTGTCTTCTAACGTGCTGATTTGGTCCTCAGCTTCTCCTAGTCTGCTGTTAAAACCTTCCATTGTGTTCCTTATTGTGTGTATACCATTCTTCATTTCCTCTTGATTCTTACACCTGTTGTTGAATTTGTCATCCAGCCTTTTCAGCATCCTTATAACCATTGCTCTGAATTCTTTTTCTGACAAATTGCTTGCCTCCATTTCATTTATTTCCTTTTCTTGTAATTTATCTTTTCTTTAGTATGGGGTTGTTTCTTTGTCTCCCTATTATTGCTGTTCCTTTGTCATTGTTCCTATGTAATCAAACTGCAATGCCACCCAGATTTTTTGAATTTGTCTTATATAGTAGATTTTTTGTGAGACCCAGTAGTGCAGTCTCTCAGGTATTCTGGGCTAGGATACCCCTCACTTGAGATATTTGGGTTCTCTTGTTTATTTGGGTCTTTAGCGTTATTGTCCCATTCCTGGGTGGAGTCTCCTTTCAGTGTGTCTGGTTATGTGGCTCTCTCTCTACCATGTTGTGACAATTGTTTTGGAGGTGTGGACCTTACATCACAAAATACAACTCTACAAGACATGACACAAAGGGAACAAAACAGAAATGAACACATGACACCAATAACCCCAGTAAAAGTGACCACCAGAGTAAAGAGAATTAGGAGAGAGAAAGAGAAAGCAAAATTGATATTGAAAAAAAGAAAAAGAAATTGAAAAATATGGGGAGAAAATACTACAAAACAAACAAAATAACCAAAAAATGCAAACAACAAATACCCAGAATAAAAGGGGGGGGGGCAGAATCTGTAGATGCATAGCTTATATACAGAAAATAAGGTTAAGGAATTGGATGAATAGGGGAAGGACCATGGTTCAGTATAGAGGAGGTAGAAAGAGGATGAGTGGACTGACCAGGGCCAGGGATGGAACCTGCAACAAAGGTATGTGTCCTTGACCAGAACTGAACTCAGGACCCTTCAGTCCGAAGGCTGACACTCTAACCATTGAGCAAACCAGCCAGGCTAGATGGCTTATTTATTTATTTATTTATTTATTTTTGGAAAAGGAGAATAGAGGAGAGAGCAGATAGGCTTGAATTTGGGGAATAAAACTAATTTAACAATTAGGAGAAGAAAGCAAGAGGGGAGAGGAAAACAAAAGCATAAAAAATTGACTAGCAAAAATAGAAAAGAGAAGAGTGCATGGACTAGGAGCAAGGGAGAGGAAATTAGATATATGAGTAAGCCAACAGAGACTACAATAATAATAACATGTCACTAAAGCAGATAATGGAGATAAATTTTTAACAAGGGGTAAAGGAAAGGAAAGAGGAAAACTAAGATGGGGACAGGAGAAGAGAAAACAGGATGAAAAAGGGAGAAGCAAGGAAGAAAAAGGTGAAAAAATGAAAACTAAGATATGTGAGTGTGAGAGATGGGGTGTTATTTTATCCTACTGCTCAATGTGCCGAACACTTTATAGGAGACATGGATTAATCTCTCAGAAAATAAGAGAGATTTCTGGTAAATTCAGGTTTCACAACTACTCAAGCAGATTTTATTTAAAAGGGGTTTAGCCCTAGCCAGAATTGCTCAGTGGATAGTGTTGGCCTGCGAACTGAAGGGTCCCAGGTTTAATTCCAGTCAAGGGCACATACCTGGGTTGTGGGCTCAATCCCCAGTGTGGGGCATTCAGGAGGCAGCTGATCAATGATTCTCTCTTATCATTCATTGATATTTTTATCTCTCTCTCCCTTTCTCTCTGAAATCAATAAAATATATTTTTTAAAAAATAAATAAATAAAAGGAAAATAAATAATATAAAATAATTTTTAAAAATGAAAGGTAAAAATAAAAAAGTGAAGTGTCATTCACTTGAGTTGAGTTTTAATACCTCATGGGGGGTGGTTTAAGACCCCACTCTTCTGTTCTATCTGCCACTTTTGAGTTTCCTGTGAAGTAGTTAGGTGCTGACTACTCTCAGGCACCATCATTGGTTTTCAGCACTGTGTTGAAGTTCCAAGCAATCCACAGCTCCTCTGTTTGTGTCTGTCGCCACAGGACTTGCCTGCAAGCAGGTGGGACCAATCTGCCTGTTTTGCGTGTCTACCAGCTGTCAATCTTAATCACTCAAGTCTCTGTATCTGACAGGACTTTAGGTGGGGGTGGTGCTGTATCACTTTCTGAGGTGGAACAACCCCTCTTCCAACCCAGTTCCCAAGGGTTCTTTGGGTCTATTCAGAGCTTTTATTTCCTTTGTAAAGCTCAAGATGCAGGCAGGATGTGTCAGGCTATATTAGCTGCCTTAAGGCTGCTGTGAGAGCCTAGCTTTTCAGGAGAGAAATAGCTTCTTAGGTTTGGAGGGTCACGAATTTCTCAGTGCCAGATTCCTGGACACCTCTCCCTGCCCTGCTTTCCTCCACAACCTCTCCCCAGACTCCACAAATCTGCAACTTCATCTGCATCACAGCCTCAGGTGAGTGTTTATAATTGAAAGGTTTTATGAACTGGGTTTAGCAAATAAAAGCAAAGATAAAACAAAGGCAAAACAACCATGTGACTGCGAGTTTCTCCCCCCCTCCCCCCACCCCCAACGTCCAGCACTGTGCTGCTCAGCCAGCTCTTCAGACCCCCTTTCTCGATACAGCCTCTCATGGCTTGGGATTTAGATCTAGATTCCCCAGCCCTGTGGACTTCCTTTCCACAGTCGGGTGTTATGCCTGTCCCCAAGGGATGCGGCCTTGGTGCAGTGCATCTCCCACCTGACCCTCTCTGCCCAGGGGCATAATATCTCTCTCCAGCCCAGATCCCCAACCCTACTGTTCTCCAGGCATCCTCTGCCTTTCCTGGCTGTGAATCATTTATCCAGCTGTGTCTAATTTATTAATTCTGGGTGGATGCTCTCCATTTTAGTTGCTCCTTCAGATTGGCTCCAGGACAAGGCCCAGGACACATCTGCCTATTCGACCACCATTTTCTCTCCTCCTAGAATCTCACTCTTTAAACAGATATCCAGTTTCTTGCCTTTTTAATCATCAGAGCATACTCCACCCTCTCCTTTCCCCACTCTTTTTCCTTCCATTGCAGCAAATGCTTCCATACATGATTGCAAGATTAGAAAAAATGATGGGGGTTCATATGTCACTAACTATCATATTCAGGGTCATTTGAGCCCATTGCTCTTAATCCTGCACCACTTGTCCCTGGTCACCCAGGTATCCTTGTATAAACAATTCTTGCTTGTCAAATATGGAAAGGCCATTTCAGGTCATTTTGTCCAAGTACTTGAATTGTACAAATAAGAAAAATGAAGCTTAGAAAAGTAAAATGGATTGGCCCAAGGTTACATAGTGACAGAGACCAAAATTAGAACCCTATTTCCAGGTTGGCGTACTTCCAGAACAGTGTTTTGTCTCCCCCACCCCAAGTGGAAGTGGGCTTTGACTGGTATTTCAGGCAACTTCCAGCAGGTGGGAGTAGATTTCTTTGGAAGCAGGTTGTTCCTAACAACCTGGAATCAAATTCCACAATCAGTCCCTAATTTGTCAGGCAAAGCAAGCCTGATATTTCCTCCCTGGGTGTCCCTGTGACTATGTCCATTGCCAAAAAGTTGATGGAAATAATGAATTCAATTACAGAGCTTACATCTCAGACACATAGCCCACAAAGCAACAAGAAATATGAAAAAGCCAGTATAATTTGTACTTGTTTAGCTTTTGTCTAGTTAATTTGTTAGTATGTACATAAACATCAAGATTGCAGTGGACCTAATAGATCCTATTTAGGAGTCAGCTATGCAAAATGAAATCAGAGTGACCCTTCTTGTGCCCCATCAAATGCAAATGTGTTAAAAGAGCTTTTTAAAATATTGAAATACATTAAGGCACACTGCTTATGCAAAACTTCAATTTGGATTTCTTAAAATTTAATGGAAATGCTTGTTTCAGCTTAAAGATTAGGTCAAAAACTTATTTTGCAAAATGTACTCTCTACTCCAGCCCACTGGTCAGAAATGATCACCCTATTCCAGAGGACAAATGATAATATTTTAATCCTTACTGCAGCCCTGTAAGGTAAGTATTATTCTTCTTCCCATATTCCAGACAAGAGGGGAAAAATACAGTAAAAGTCAGATTTTAGTCTCTGAAGCCAAATTGCCTGGGTTTGGGTCCCAGATTTATATGATCTTAAGCCAGTTACCTAACTTCTCTATGCCTCAGTTTCCTCATCTCTAGATTAAAATAATAATAAGACTTCACTATAGGATAAGATGAGTTTGTGGAAAGTATTTACACTATTGTGAGCATACAGTCAATGCTCAAAAAATGGAAGCTCTTCTGGAGTTAGGTGGGCATTTTCTGGTCAGTTAAGGGAAAAAGAAAAATATGGATTACTGAAGTTGACTAGAAGGAAAAATGTGGGTCACTGGAGCTAACTTGCCTTATCCATAGTTCCTGAGATGAGCTGTGTGACTTTGTTCGGGGACAAAGGGCAGGCATATATAAGGTTTGGAGAATACAGACCAGGAGGAGCTAGTGCCTGAGATGAGTCACAAATGTTTATGCCCAAGCCTGAAGCTCCTAGAATCCAGAAGATGAGAAAGGCCATTTCCTGCATAGGCTACAGGAACAGTTTAGAACCCCAAACAATATACAAACCACTAAGCTCAAGGACTTACATTAAACTCATTTTTAAATACTAATTTACCCTCTTAATTTAGAAGTGGCAACTTACAAAACACTGTTATTTGTGGTTTTTCTTTGGGAAAATTGAAATACAGTTTCACTGGCTTACCCAATAGGGGTGTCAAATACCTGAGTTACATGGAATCACCTTGCCATATTACCTTGCAATTTCTAATGATTGGACTTGCTGTTTTATTGTCATCACAGAATTTAAATGTTTAAAGTATAATTTTTTCAAAGCTCTCCATCCATATTGAACTAACTAATGTTTCTCCTTTACTTTCAGTTATACCCTCAGGTAGTTCCTATAGCCGCAGCTTGAGCACTTAGACCTTTCTGTTAGCAGCTATGTCTCAGATAATCATGTAAATATAGGCTGGTTCACAATGTAGCACAGGACAAAATGCAGGATTTCACAGCCTGTATTTAAATCTTTTATCTATTTTTAGATTATTCTTGTGTATGGTGTAAATTGTCTCTGATTTGCTATAATGAGGAATAAGTTTGTTTAGAGCAATCACTCCCATGGAGAGCAAAGGGAAAATTTAAGTGAACATAATGTGTGTTCAGGAAGTCTCAATCCCATGCCCCTGTCTTGGAGCTGGGGATCTAGTTTTTGACTATCAAAACAGTTTCACAATGCACGTTGGAAGATGTAGCCCCATCCAACAACACTGTTAATCAGCAAGATATCATAAGGGCCCCTTAGTACAGAGAAATTCAACAGGCCACTGAAATGGTAAACTCAAAGTAATCCAGTATTCTTTCATTACTTATTATAACAATAGTTATAGAGAGAACACCATGTGTCAGGCACTGTACCATCCACAGCCAGACACATGTTCCGCCCCTGGAGAAAGATGATGAAACAGGGGATTTCAATATAGCATCATACTGTGATAAACATAAGAAGGGCTCTTAAACCAGGATTGAGGGTTTGCAAAAGAAAAAATTGGTTGGCTGGGGTAGGGGGTAAAAGAAAGTATTACTCTTCACACTTTTATATCTTTTTCTCAACCCTGGCCAAATCTATAAACAAGTTGGATTTTCTGAATAAAATATAAATCCAACCAGTTTTCAACACATTTACTTTTTTTCACTCTGGTCCAAGTCACCATCATCTCTAGGATTACTATGATAGCCTCCCAAATGGTTTCTCCACTTCCAGTTTTGTATCCTGGGCAAATTTCAGATTTGCGCACCTGACTCCATTCCAAGCTAATCATAGCAAGCCTTACTGTATGATAGAGGTTGGAAAGCTAATATACATTTTTTTGAACTCCTGCTCTTAAGTCCTCAATTCACAGACAACTTAGCTTCTGCCAAATAGATAAACCTTCTTGAGATTTGGAAAGGGCAATGAAGTATAGTCTGGGCTGCTTCCCCTATGGTTTCTAGTTTATGCTAGTAAGCATGGTCTTGGAAACTTTTGCTTCTTCAGCAGCAACAATTATAGAGCTCCCCGGGTACAATTCCTAGTTTTGTGGGTATCAAAAGGCAAGGCATGGGACATCTATTTTGTTTATATGGATGGAGAAGGAGGCAATATGGTTTTGAAGCTAAAATTTATGATAATCTCAGCAGAGGCAGAGTAGTCCTCAAATTAGCTATTAGGGAAAAGGATTTCTCACTTTCTATGCTCAGGATTATACCAGTTCTATGGTATTATTCAAGGAAATCATTTGAGAAATTCTACTCTTCCAGCTCTTTCAACACCTTTGTACACTCCTAATTCCCTTTTATTCTTAGATGCATTAAAGTGGTTTCTGCTATCTGTAGCAGAATTCTACTCTACACAGAAAAGATTAAAAAATACTTTTTTCTCAATGAATTTTTTTCATTTTTTAGAATATTTATTGTTGAAATTATGTCCTCTTTTTTTCCCATTGACCCCATCTAGTTGGCCTCTGACTCCAACTCCCCACCCCAGACCTTCACCACTCTATTGTTTGTGACCATTGGTTCCTTGTTTGATATCTTCCCATCCACCCACCCACCCCTGCCTTCCCTCTGAGATTCGAAAGTCTGTTCCATGCTTCTATGTCTCTGGATCTATAATGTTTCTAAGTTTATTTTATTCATTAGATTCCACACTTGAGTGAGATCATGTGATATTTGTCTTTCTTTGATTGGCTTATGTCCCTTAGCATAATACTCTTCAGGTCCCTACATGATGTCTCAAATGATAAGATATCCTTCTTTTTTATAGCTGTATAGTATTCTATGGTATAAATGTATCACAGCTTTTTTAACCACTCATATTCTGATGGGCACTTGAACTGCTTCCAGATCTAAGCTATTGTAAATTGTGCTGCTATGAATATAAGGGTGCATATATACTTTCTGATTGGTGTTTTGGTTTTCTTAGGATATATTCTTAGAAGTGGGAGCACTGGGTCAAATGGCAGTTCCAAATTTATTTTTTTTATAAAACTCTATACTGTTTTCCATAATGGCTGCACCAGTCTGCATTCACACCAACAGTGTACTAGGGTTCCCTTTTATCCACATTCTCACCAACACTTGTCATTTGTTGATTTGTTGACGGTAGTCATTCTGACAGGTGTGACGTGACATCTCATTGTGGTTTTAATTTGCATCTCTCAGATGACCAGTGACTTTGAGCATTTTTTCATATGTCTCTTGGCATTCTGTATGTCTACTTTGGAGAAGTGTCTATTTAGGTCTGCACATTTTTAAATTGGATTGTCTTTCTTTTGTTAAGTTGTATGAGTTCCTTATACTAGTATCTTTTGCATAGTAACCATTTATCAGATATGTGATTGGCAAATGTGTTCTCCCATACAGTGGGCTCCCTTTGAATTTTGTTGATGGTTTCTTTTGCTGTGCAGAATAATTTTATTTTAATGTAGTGCAATTTTATTATTTTCTCCTTAGTTCCCCTTATGATGGGAAATATATCGGCAAACAGATTGCTAGGAAAGATGTAAGAAATTTTGCTGCCTATGGTTTCTTCTAGTATTTTTTATGGTTTCACAGCCTGTATTTAAATCTTTTATCTATTTTTAGATTATTTTTGTGTATGGTGTAAATTGGTGATGTAGTTTCATTTTTTTTTCATGTATCTCTCCAATTTTCCGAACTCCACTTATTGGAGAGAATGTCTTGACTCCATTGTATGCTCTTGCCTCCGTTGTCAAATATTAATTGAGCATAATTGTTTGGGTCTATTTCTGGGGTCTGTACTGTTCCATTGATCTGTATGCCTGTTATTGTGTCAGTTGCAGGCTGTATTGATTACAGTGGCTTTGTAATATAAACTTAATGTATGGTATTATGATCCCTCCAGCTTTGTTCTTCTTTCTCATGATTACTGCAGCTATTCGGGTCTTTTTTGGTTCCATATAAATTTTTGGAGTATTTATTCTAGGTCTATGAAATATGCTGTCGGTATTTTAATGGGGATTTCATTGAATCTATAGATTGCTTTGGGTAGTATGGACATTTTAATGATGTTGATTCTACCAATCCATGGACATGGTATATTCTTCCACTTGTTTATATCTTCATCTATCTCATTTTTCAACGCCCTGTAGTTTTTCTAGTACAAGTCTTTTACCTCTTTAGTTAAGTTTATTCCTAAGTATCTTAAAATTTTTGTTGCAATGGTAAATGGGATTTATTTTTTAGTTACTCTTTCTGAGAATTCATTATTGGTGTATAAAAATGCCATTGAATTCTGGGTGTTAATTTTGTATCCTACCACATTGCCAAATTTATTTATTAAACCTAGTAGTTTTTTTTTTTTTTTGGTAAAGTCTCTAGGATTTTCTATGTACAATATCATTTTATTGGCTAATAATGACAGTTTTACTTCATCCTTTCCAATTTGAATGCCTTTTATATTTTCTTCTTGTATGATTGCTGTGGCTAAGACTTCCAGTACTATGTTGAATAAGAGTGGTTAAAGTGGACATTCCTGTCTTGTTCCTGTTCTTGGGGAAAATGGTTTTAGTTTTTGCCCATTGAGTATGATGTTGGCTATAGGTTTGTCATATATGACCTTTTTCATGTTGAGGTATGATCTCTCTACTACCATTTTGCTGAGAGTTTTTATCAAAGATGGGTGTTGGATTTTGTTGAGAGCCTTTTCTGTGTCTATTAATATGATCATGTGGTTTTTATCTTTCAGTTTGTTTATGTGATGTATCATATTTATTGATTTGTGAATATTGTGTCAGTCTTGCATCCTTGGAATAAATCCCACTTGATCATGGTGTATAATCTTTAATATATTGCTGGACTCGATTTGCTAATATTTTGTGAGGACTTTAGTATCTATGTTCATCAGGTATATTGGCCTGCAATTCTCTTTCTTATCTGGTTTTGGGATTAGGGTAATGCTGGCTTCATTGAAAGAGCTTGGAAGTATGCCTTCCTCTTGAATTTTTTGGAATAATCTGAGAAGGGTAGGTTTTAGGTCTTCTTTGAATGTTTGGTAAAACTCCCCTGTGAAGCTGTCCAGATCAGGGCTTTTGTTAACTGAGAGTTTTTTTTTATTACCACTTCAATTTCATCAGTTGTTTTGGCATTTTCAGGTTTTCTGATCTTCCTGATTCAGTTTTGGAAGATTATATTTTTCTAGGAATTTGTTCATTTTATCCACATTGTCCATCTTGTTGGCATATGGTTATTCGCAGTATTTTTTTTATTAAAGTCCTTTGTATTTCTGTGATGTCAGTTGTTACTTCAACACTCTAGATTCTGATTTTATTTACTTGAGTCCTCTCTGTTTCTTGATGAGTCTGGCTAAAGGTTGAACAATCTTGTTTATTTTTTTCAAAGATCCAGCTTTTGGTTTCATTGATCTTTTATATTGTTTCTTTTCATTTCTCTGTCATTTACTTCTGCTTTGATCTTCATTATTTCCTTCTTTCTAATTACTCTGGGCCTTTCTTGTTGTTCTCTTTCAAGTTCTTTAAGTTGTAGGGTTGAATAGTTTATTAATAATTTTTCTTATCCTTTGAGGTAAGCCTGTAAGTGCTATGAACTCCCCTCTCAGGACTGCTTTTGCTGTGTCCCATAGGTTTGGGGTTGTTGTGTTTATTTTCATTTGTTACCAGGCAGTTTTTTATTTCTTTCCTGATCTCACTGGTAACCCATTCATTGTTTAATAACATGCTATTTAGCATCCATGTGTTTGAATATTGTTGAGTGTTTTTCCTGTAGTTGATTTCTAATTTCATGCCATTGTGATCCTAGAAGATGCTTGGTATGATTTCAATATTCTTGAAATTGTAGAGACCTCTTTTGTGTCCTCACACATGGTCTATTTTTGAGAGTGATCTATGTGCACTTGAGAAAAATGTACATTCTGCAGCTTTGGGGTGAAATGTTCTGTAAATGTCAATTGAATCCATCTGCTCCAGTGTGTCATTTAGAGTCACTGTTTCTTTGTTGATTTTTTGTCTGAAAGATCTATCCAGTGAAGTCAGTGGGGTGTTAAAGTCTCCTACTATGACTGTATTGCTATTAATCTCTTCCTTGAATTCCTCCAGAAGTTTTATTAATATATTTAGGTATCCCTATATTGGGTGCATATATGTTTACCATGGTTATATACTGTTGTTGGATGGATCCCTTTACTATTATGTAGTGACCTTTATTGTTTCTTATTATGGCCTTCATTTTGAAGTCTATTTTGTCACCTATGAGTATTGTTACCCCAGCTGTTTTTTGTGTTGTTGTTTTTTTTCATTTCCATTTGCATGGAAAATCTTTTTCCATCCCTTTACTCTCATCCTCTGTGAGTCTTTTTTTCTGAGGTGGGTCTCTTGTAGACTGCATATATTTGGGTCATGTATTCATATCCATTCAGCTACCTTATGTCTTTTGATTGGAGCATTTAATCCATTCACATTTAAGGTTATTAGTGATAGGTACTTATTTATTACCATTTTAATTCTTTATGCCTGTGTTTCTCTATTTGTTCGTCTCATTACAATAGTCCCTTTAGCATTTCTTGCAATGTTGGTTTGGTGGTGATAAACTCCTTCAGCCTTTTTTTGGTTGTTTTTGTCTGGGAAGCTCTTTATTTTATCATCTATTTTGAATTATAGCCCTGCTAGATAGAGTAATCTTGGTTTCAGATCCTTACCTTGAATACTTCATGCCATTACCTTTTGACCTGTAGAGTTTCTGATGAAAAAATCAGGTGAAAATCCTTATGGGAACTCCTTTGTAAGTAACAAATTGCTTTTCTCTTGTTGCCTTAAAGATTCTCCCTTTGCCTTTATTTTTTAGCATTTTAATTATGTTGTGTATTGGTGTGGGCATATTTGGGTTCTTCTTCCTTTGGACTTTCTGTGCCTCCTGAACTTGTGTAACTTTTTCCTTCACCAGGTCATGGAGGTTTTCTGTTATTATTTCCTCAAAGATTTTCTCTATTCTGTGCTCACTTTATTCACTTTCTGGTACTCCTACAATGTGAATATTGTTATGCATCATGTCCCAAAGGTGCCATAAACTGTCCTCCTGTTTTTTAATTTTTTTTTAGTTTATTTTCAGTTCTCTGATAGAGTGATTTTTTTTCTACCGTCTTCTAATTCAGTGATCTTATCTTTGGCTTCCTCTAATCTGCTGTATAGTCCTTTCAATGTGTTATTTATTAGTGCTATGTCATTCTTTATTTCCAACTGGTCTTTTTTCATAGTTTCTATACCTCTCTCATGCTTTTGAACATCCTTGTAATCATTATTCTGAACTCTATATCTGTTCAATCTCTTATCTCCCTTTCATTTAGGTATTCTTCTGGAAAATTCTCTTGTTCTTTCATTTGGGGCTTTTTTGTCTCCCCATTTTGGCTATCTGTTTAGATTTGTGTCTATGTATTAAGTATATCTGCTATGACAACCAGTCTCTATGGCAGGACACTGTCAGATGCTGTTTGTGACTGGTTATGAATCCCCTGTTTGGAGCTATCAGCAATCCACAGCTTGTGGCCGCTGGGGCTGAGTGCCCTTGAAAAGGACTTGGATGTGTTCCAATATCTGCATTTGCTAGCCCTAGGTCCAGAAGGAGATCAGGAAAAGTCTCAAAACATCCAAAAATCCAATTCTGCCTGAAGTGTAATTGTTATTCTGAATCTTAATTAGACTCAGGCTATGTACCACAGCAAGGCATAGAGTCCACAAGGTGGGGCAAGAGGTTGTCCAACATAGTGGAGCAATTGCTTACCCTCCCAGGAAAAATCTATCTGGTTGATAAAGGTTTGCCAGAGAAAGATGTCCTATGCAGTATGAGAGAATGATTTGGCACAGGAAACCAGGTGGATACCTTCCAAGCTGTAAACCCAGGGCCCTCAACCCTGGATTCTCCTCAGACAGTTCTAGTTCACTCTGCCAGAGCCCAAGGAGAGTGGCTTCCCACTAAATTTTGTTAGTTGTCTCTTTAAGAGGGTGCCTGCATTTCTAGTATTCTCTCCCTGGAAGACAGCAACCCCACTGCTTTTCACAGCAAGATGTTATGTAGGCATCTTTCTTAGTTCTGGTTCACTGGGCTGGGTAGCCTGCTTAGTGTTTAGACCCCAGAGTTTTCAGTAGGAATCCTCCACAGCTGAGCTATGCCTCTGTATCTTCAGTTGCTGTTGTGGGAGCTGACCAGCCCTCACGCCTCTACACTTCCTACCAGTCTCTATGCGGTCTCCACTTTCCATCTTTGGTTATGAGGGTTCTCTCCAGATAGTCTTCAGTTGATTTTTCAGGATGGTTTTTCTGTATTTTAGTTGTAATTCCACTTTGGTCCTGGGAGAGTGTCAGTGTAACTTCCACTTACTCCACTGCCATCATATCAGCTCTGGTAAAGGAAATATTTTTAAATGAAGACAAGATCCTATAACCTTCTTGCTCAAAACCCTCAGTGACTTTCTATTTTTACTTATAATAAAAACCAAACTCATAATTTTCTTCCACTCTACCCTGGATCACTTTGCTGAAGCTCTATTTCCCATCTTGCTGATCCTCAAAGACACTCCTGACTCTGGACTTAGTGTTTACTATTCTTCTAACTGGAATAGTCTTCCTCCAGATAGATGGATGGCTCAAATTTTCACTTCATCCCAGTCATCTATTTATAATCTAAAGTAGCCCACCTTCACTCCCTATGTTTACATTCTATGTTTGCTTTCTGCAGATCATGTATCCCTTTCCAAGATCATTTTGTTCAATTTTTTGTACATCATCTGTCTCTTTCCACACACAAAAAATAAGTTCCATAGGATAGAGACCTTGCCTTATTTTTTTTCAGTTGATCCAAGGGAAAAGAACTGACCTATACAAATATAAAAAGTACTCAGGAATTCAGAAAAAGGGTGAAGAAATGGAATCCACAAGGTATTTTTTTAATTTTTAAAAGTACTACATACTTTTAAAGTATACAACTGGAAATAACCCACAAGTTTATTAACAGGAACATAGATACATTGTGTTCACCCACCTAGTGTCTGAGTGCATTGATTATGCTTATATGCATGTATACAAGTCCTTTGGTTGATCCCTTACTCCCCACCACCTTCCCCTGCCTTCCCACTGAAGTTTGACAGTCTGTTCTATGCTTCTCTGTCTATGTATCTATTTTTGTTCATCAATTTATGTTGTTTATGCTGCTGAAATATTTAGGGAATTTTAGAAAGCAAAGCAAGGACTAAAAAATCAAATCATCTAAAATCTGTGGTAATTTCTGAATATTCTTGCAATTGTGAGATAGAAGTAACCAATCAATGTGAAGAACAGCTAAATGTGTGTTCATAGTGGGTATCATTATAAAATTGGTATTCAATTAGAAGGCTGGTTCATGACCTGATCTGCAGCCTGTTTGGAATTTCTTCTACAAAAGCATATTCTTGGTCCTATATGGTAATCTGGGGAGTAATAAAACAGGATATTGAAAATCAGATTATTTGAGGGGATAAAACTGCACTTTGAAATCACCTGTTGTGTATTTAGCCCACCACTATGCATTCTGGGATAGGAGTGAAAAAGAGAGACACAACCCTTTCCTTCAAAGAGGGAAGAGAGATGAAATACTCTACAATAAAAGTCAAGGAGCTGACTAGGAGAGGATCAACCTGAAAGAATCAGATAGAGTGGATGCTCTGTAAAGGGAAGAGAGCAGATAGAGAATCAGAAACCATAGAATCAGTGAACAGGAAACTTCAAAGTGCTTTGAAACTAGGACAGAAGTCAAATTCAGTTCAAAGCAGAACTGACCACACATTTTTTAATTTATTAAGCCAAAACTGAAAGAAGTATTAGGCACTGCAATGTTGGTTTTCTATGTCCCTGGATCACCTGAATTAGAATCTCTAGTGGTACTTATTAAAAAGGAAGGTTTTTCTCCATCTTCTATATCCTCCATTACTCTGGAATTTAGCAGTCTTCTTTTTAAGTAAATAGTATGTATGCTAAGGTATGAGAACCACTAATATCAACCATGGATAATTGTCAAATGAAAATAATTCTGGAATGGGTTTACTGTCACAAATGAAAGCAAACTTTTGCACATTGTATATGTTTGTTTGTTTGTTTAAAAAAGAGGGTCAATTGCAAATGAGGAGAATCCTGTCAGACCATCTTCTCATCAAACAGATTTTAATATGAGGCTTTTATATCATCATAATTTGCAAAAGTATACAACTGGAAATAACCCACAAGTTTATTAACAGGAACATAGATACATTGTGTGGTTTTCATATGATTGATAACTATACAGCAGTGAAAATTGATTACTGCAGCTGCATGCATTAACATGAATAAACAAAAAATGTGGGGGGTGGGGGAAGAAGCAAACAAATGCATTATATTCAACAAAATAACATCATTTAAAGGAACATTCCTATGCAGTGAACATATAAAGAAAATATGTGAATTATTAACAAAATTCAGCCCTAACTAGTTTGACTCAGTGGATAGAGCATCGGACTGTGGACTGAAGGGTCCCAGGTTCAATTCCATTCAAGGGCATGTACCTTGGTTGCAGGCACATCCCCAGTAGGGGGTGTGCAGAAGGCAGCTGATCGATGTTACTCTCTCATCGATGTTTCTAACTCTCTATCCCTCTCCCTTCCTCTCTGTAAAAAATCAATAAAATATATTTTAAAAATTCAGGATGGTTGTTGATAACTCTGGAAGGAATGAGGGGATGAATCAGGGAGGACACAGGTGGGCTTTATAAGCATTGACCATGTTCTAGTTTTCACCTTGGTTATGGGAATACAGCTTTTCATGTTGTTATTATATATAGCTTACATATATGCTATCTTATCTTATGTATACATAAAATAGTTCATGCTTTTTAAGGAAGTGATAGGGTCTAAAATCAGGCAGAAAAAATAAATGTAGAGAAAACCAGAGTGGATAACTAACTGGGTGAGGGAAAGAGAACCAGCTTTTAGGTGCCTCTTAGAATAGTTTTCATGTCATTTTACATTTTGTTGTTGTTGTTTTAAAATGTATTTATTTTTATTATTGAGGATATTACCGATGTTCCCCATTATTCCCCCATTACCCACCCACCAGTCTCTGCCCTACCTCAGGCCTTCAGCACACTTTGTCTGTGTCCATGTATTATGCATATATGCATCTAAGTGCTTCAGTTTTTCTCTGCCTGCCCCTCTTCTCCTTCTCTCTGAGATCCATCAGTCTGTGCCATGTTGTTGGGTTTTTTTTTTTACTGTAAATATTTTTTTCTAATTTTTCAAGTACAGATTACATACAATATTACAATAGTTTCAGGTGTACGACCTAGTAATTAGACATTTTATAACTTACTAAGTAATCACCCCAATAAATCTAGTACCTATCTGACACCATATGTAGTTATTGCAATGTTATTGACTATACTAGGGGCAAAGTGCAGGAATTTGTGCACCTGGAAAGGAACTGTGGGCTGAGACTGTGGTAGGCACAGGGGTGGGTCTCGGCCCATCTTCTGCACCCCCGCCAGGCCCCTCCCACCACGGCCCCCAGTCCCCTGTCTGTCAGCAGCCCCGTTCCCACTGCCGCTGCTCCCACGTGCTGATGGCATTGGCCCCGCTCCCACCCGCTGACGGCACTGAGCAATCTGGCTGGCACTGGGTGACAACAGCAGATGTAAGTGCCAGGCGGGACCACAGCACATGGGAGCAAAGAATTTTCAGTAACCATCAGAGGCTCGCATTGATAACAGCAACTGGCACCCTGCCTTGGTCTGGCGCCTGCATTCCCCTGCTCCACGATCCCACCATGGCCGATGCCTGCCATGTTCTGTGTGTGCCCCCTGGTGGTCAGTGCATGTCATAGCGACTGGTTGTTCAGTTGTTCCCCCATTCAGTCTATTTACATATTAGGGTTTTATATAGTACTAGTAGCCCGGTGCATGAAATTCGTGCACTGGGGTAGGGGGGGCGAAGGGGCCCCTCAGTCTGGCCTTCACCCTCTCCAATCTGAGACCCCTCAGGGAATGTCCAACTACCTGTTTGTGCCCACACTTTTAACAGATAACAGCTCCATTGTTGTTCCTTTCTTATGCTTAAAACCATTGGAATTAGTAGGTATTCAAAGTGTGTATACATTTTGGGGGGACACCCTGTATATCTCTAGTCAGCAGTGAAAGAAACCAA
>NW_005361652.1:851678-853068 GCF_000412655.1 Myotis brandtii | reverse complement strand
GTGCCTGGCCAGCCTGGGTGAGGGGCTGATGGCAGTTTGCAGGCTGGCCATGGCTCCCAGCCACCCAAGCTCTCAGTGGAGGCTGGCTGGAAGCAGGTATCTGGGATTTATTTATCTTCTATAATTGAAACTTTGTTGCCTTGAGCGGAGGCTACAGTCAGCCAGGGCACGCGGGAAGCTTGGCTTCCTCCATTGCCGGGGTAACCAAGCCTCCTGCTTGCTCCAGCTCTGTAGCTGCCAGCCGCCATCCTGTTTGGGTTAATTTGCATATAATTGCTCTGATTGGCTGGTGGGCATGGCTTGGGGGTAGCAAAGGTGCGGTCAATTTGCATGTTTCTCTTTTATTAGATTAGATAGATTCCCTATGGCCCATTTTACATCGTCATGACTACTCTGTAACTACCAATGTATATTTCTTAATCTCCATACCTTTTTCAACCTTCCCCCCAACCCTTTAGATGTGAGAACCTTTTCCATGTTCTCTTTATCTATGAGTCCATTTCTGTTCTGCTTGTTTATTTTGTTTTTTAGATTCCACATGTAAGTGAAATTGGCATTTGTCTTTCTCTGTCTGGCTTATTTCACTCAGATCAATACCCTCTAGATTCATTCATGTTGTTGCAGATGGCAAGATTTCACTCATTTTTATAGCTGACCATATTCCATTTTTGTGGCTGAATCATATATATGCACCACTTCTTCTTTATTTATTCTTCTATTGATGGACACTTAGGTTGCTTTGATATATTGGCTATTGTGAATAATGCTACAATGAACATATGGATGTATATGTCTTTTCATTACTGGATCCCTCTTTGTCTCTCGTTATAACCTTTATTTTAAAGTCTATTTTTTTCTGGGCTAAGTATTTCTACCACAGATTTTCTAGTTGTTTTTTTTGTTGTTGTTTCCATTTTTATGAAATATCTTCTTCCAACCCTTTACTTTCAGTATGTATGTGTCTTTCCACCTGAAGTAAGTCTCTTGTGAAAAGCATATGTAAGGGTCTTGTTATCCATTCAGCTTCCATATATCTTTTGATTGGGGTATTTAATCCATTTGCATTTAAAGTCATTATTGATAGATATGCATTTTTTTGCAATTTTATTATTCATACTAGAGGCCCGGTGCACAAAAATTTGTGCACTCGGGGAGGGGGGGTCCCTCAGCCCGGCCTGTGCCCTCTCACAGTCTGGGAACCCTCGGGGGATAAGCATCTGCTGGCTGAGGCCCGCTCCCCAAGGGATTGGGCCTAAGATGGCAATCAGACATCCCTCTGGCAGCCCGGCAGCCCTCAGGGGATGTCCACTTGCCAGTGGGGAGCAGACCTAAGCTGCAGTTGGACATCCTTAGCGCTGCTGAGGAGGCAGGAGAGGCTCCCACCACCACC
>NW_005361652.1:832179-851130 GCF_000412655.1 Myotis brandtii | reverse complement strand
CCAGCCTCTCCTTTTTTCTTTTTTTTTTTAATTCTGGGATTTATTTGCCTTCTATAATTGAAACTTTGTTGCCATCCTGCTCGCTCCAGCTCTGAGGCCGCGGCTGGCTGAAAGCAGGTATCTGGGGTTTGTTTAGCTTCTATAATTGAAACTTTGATGCTTTTGGAGCTGTTGCTCAGAGCTGGCCACTGCAGGCGGGGAACCTTGGCTTCCTCCATTGCCGGGGCAACCAAGCCTCATGTTCGCTTTAGCTGCGTGGCTGCCGGCCGCCATCTTGGTTGGCAGTTAATTTGCATATCACCCTGATTAGCCAATGGGAAGCATAGCGGAGGTATGGTTAATTACCATGTTTGTCTATTATTATATAGGATTTCTTATTATTTTTTCCTTCTTCTTAAAGTAAACCATTTAATATTTCTTATAATACTGGTTTGGTTGTGATGAACTCCTTTAGCTTTTCCTTACATGGGAAGTTCTTTATCTGCCCTTCGACTTTATTTTTTTTAAATATGTTTTTATTGATTTTAGAGACAGGAAGGGAGAGGGAGAGTGATTTATAAACATCAATGATGAAAGGAAATCATTGATTGGCTGACTCTTGTATGCTCCCTATTGAGGATTGAGCCCACAACCCAAGCATGTGACCTGACTGGGAATTGAACCTTGACCTCCTGGTTCATAGGTTGATGCTCAACCACTGAGCCACACCAGCTGGCCATGTCCTTTGATTCCAAATGATAGTTTTTCTGTATAGTATAATCTTAGCTGTAGGTTTGTGCTTTACATCACTTTGAATATTTCTTGCCAATCCCTTCTAGCCTGAAAAGTTTCTCTTTTGAAATCAGCTGACTGTCTTATGGTAGCTCTTTCATAGGTAATAATCTGTTTTTCTCTTGTTGCTTTAAAAATTCTTTTTTTCTTTAACCTTTGGCATTTTAATTATGATGTGTCTTGGTGTGGGCCTCTTTGAGTTCATCTTCTTTGAGACTCTGTGCTTTCTGGACTTGTATGTATATTTCCTTCACCAAGTTAAGGACGTTTTCTATTATTTGTGCAAATAAGTTTTCAATCCCTTGCTCTCTCTCTTCTCCTTCTCAAACTCCTATGATGTGGATGTTGTTATGCTCTATATTGTCCCAAAGGTCCTTAAAGTACATATCCTCATTTTTTAAAATTTGTTTTTCTTTTTTCTCTTCTGATTTGTTGATTTCTGCTTCCTTATATTCCCAATTTCTCTTTTGATTCTTGGATTAATCTACTCTACTGTTGATACCCTGTAAATTATTCTTCATTTCAGATCTTGTATCTTTCATTTCTGATTGGTTCCTTCTTATGTTTCCTATCTCCATATTTATATTCTATCTCTTTGTTGAAGTTCTCACTGAGATCATTGAGCATCCTTGTAAATAGAAGTTTTACAAATATATAATTTATTGAACTCAAAATTATATATCATGAATTTATCAAATTAAAGTGAACAATTCAGTAACATTTGATGCATTTATAATGTGCATTTACTACTTTACCTTTCATTTAATAATTTTCTGACTGACTGTGCTTGTCATCCTTTCATTCAAAAGAATGCTGTCTTCAGGTTTATCTGTTTGTTTTTGTGGGATTTTTTTAAACTTTTGTAAAATGTATTTTTATTGTTGAAAGTATTACAGATGTCTCCAATTTTTCTCCTTTTCCCCTCTCCACCAAGCTCCCACCCCACTCCAGGCCTTTGCCACATTATTGTCTGTGTTTAACTTTGCATCTAGTAGAGTGCTTGTCTTCATTTTATTCAGTTTTTTTCTGGAGTTTTGTTCTGTTTTTGTTTTGTGTTTTTGTTTTTGTTTTTTTAATCTGGGACATGGTTCTTTGCCTCATCATTTGACCACCTCCCTGTGTTGTTTCTGTGTGTTAGGTTGAGATGCAACATCCCCTGATTAGCTTGATAGAGTAGTGTTCTGTATGGTCCAGTGGCACAGCCTTCTTGATCAACCAAGCTGAGCACTCCATGTAGATTCTTCTGTGTGAGCTGTGTACACCCTCCTGTTGTACCTGAACCTTGATTATTATTGGCATATCAATGGGAGATATTTACCGCTAGGCTTTTCAGCTGCAAGGCCAGGCTGTGACCATGGAGTATCAGTTGTACAGGAATCCACACCACACAGTAGGACTTACTTCAGTGGGACTCAGGTGCCCTCTGAGTCTGCCCCTTGAGTGTGTCACTTGTGGAGGTGCTTGAGTGCTGTTTCACTATGATCTGAAGCTTCCCACTGGGTGTGCTGGCTCTCAGGCCTCAAGGAATGTGAACGCCAAGATTGGATACCACCTGTGTTCTACCAAGGCTCACCCAGCATGAGCTACAAAGTGATCTGCAGCGGGTATTGTGCTGGACCTGGAGGTGCCCAGGAAAAGCCAAGTTGCAAACCAAGGCTGGCTGTTGCTATTTTGGGGCCTGGACCCAATTAGCAAGATGTATGGGGCACACTGAGACCAGGGGCTCCTTTTTTTGAGAGATTTTAGGAAAGTTTAAAGCATGAGCCAAGACAGATCTTTTGTATGGAAAAGCCACTGAAACTGGCTTGGGTGGGTCCGAAAGTTGGTTAAGGCAGGGCCTCAGGGAATCACCAGGGCAGGATGAATGGTGTTACTCAGGCCGATAGAGTCTCACATATGATGCTTGCCTGCAGGCTCTGTGAGGGGAGAACTCAGCAAAGAAAGAATGGCCTCTGTCAGCACTTATCTCTGGGAGAGTGGCCCCTCCAGTCTTCATCCTGATGCCAGATAGTTCAGTTACTCTCCATGTGTCCCTGGTACATTTCTTTTCTGTCATTAATCCTCTCCCAAGGATATTTTTGCCATTGATTTTTAGAGAGAATGGAAGGGAGAGGAAGGGAGAGAGACACATTGATTGGTTGCCTCCCACACATGCCCTGACTAGGGATGGGATTGAACATGCAACCTAGGTATGTGCCCTTGACCAGGATTCAAACCCCAGACCCTTTGGTCCAAGAACTGACACTTTAACCACTGAGCAACACCTGCCAGGGCTGTCCATGGTACCTTTCAAGCTGCTGAAGCTCAGAGACACATAGGTGATTTAAGGTGAATTTTGGAGACGCTAGTATCCCTCCATCTCCCTCAGCCACAGTCCCCACTGGTTTTCACAATCGAAAGTTATGGGAACTTCTCATTCTGGCACTGAGGGCGGATCGTTGCAGCTGAGATAGTCCTCTGTATTTTTATCTGCCACACATGGTTATGGGACCAGCCCATTCCACCTCTTCACCCCTCATACCAGTTTTTATGTGACTTCTTCATTATATCCTTAGTTATAGGACTTCTCATTCAGTTATAGGTGCACTCATTCAGCAAAATTTTGGGCAGTTCTAAATGATGGTTGCTCTGTAATTTGGCTGTAATTTTGATATGTTTGTGGAAGGATTTGAGTACCACATTTACCTACACCATAATCTCAACCAGAACCTCAATGTCATTTTCTTCATAGATTTGTTGATGAAATCACTAATTCCTTATCTTCTAACCAAACATAAATAATCCATTGTTTAGACTTCTGAGAAATCCAACCTTCATACCTTCAACTGATTCTATCACATGATGTCATTCACAGGAATTCATTATGGTATGTTTAATAAAACTCCATTTTATGCCTAGCCAGCATGGCTCAGTGGTTGAGCATTGACCTATGAACCAGGAGGTCACTAGTTCGAATCCCTGCCAGAGCACATGCCTGGGTTGCAGGCTCAATCCCTAGTGTGGAGCATTAGGGAGACAGCTGATCAATGATTCTCTCTCATTGTTGATGTATATCCCTCCATCTCCCTCCATTTTTAATATGCATATATATTAAAAAACACTCCATTTTCTGAGAACTCTGATCATTTAGACTTCTAAAAGGTGCACTCATTTGCATTCCTTGAACTCATAAGCATCTGAAGATAGGAGATAGAAATCTAAAGTTATTTTTCATTAACCTGTCAGAGCTATTGTTTGTATATACCTTCTCCCTTTTGATTGGTTGCCTTTCTGTTTGGTTGGCAGGTGGGTTTTTATGTTTCTTGTTTTGGTAATTGTTTTTTGCTTTGAGGAAGTTTTTTAGTTTGATAGAGTCCAATTCATTTATATTTTTCTTTACTTCCCCCATATTTGGAGTCAAGTTCACAAAATCCTAAGAAAAAGGTCCATAAGCTTAGTACCTATGTTTTCTTCTATACAATTTATAGTTTGGGGTCTTATATTTAGGTCTTTGAGCCATTTTGAGTTTATTTTTTTATATGAGGACAATTAGTAGTCTAGTTTCTTTTTTTTATATAGCTTTTCAATATTCCCAGCACCATGTATTGAAGAGGCTTTTCTTTCTCCACTGCGTGTTATTGGCTTATTTGTTGAAAATTATTTGCATATATATAAATTTTCATTTTTCTTCATTGTATGTTTTTGGCTCCTTTGTGGAAAATTATTTGCTCATATATATGTGGGTTTATTTCTGGGCTCTCAATTCTGTTCCATTGGTCTCTGTGTTTGTTTTTCTTCCAATTCAATGCTGTTTTTTTTTTCAATTGTTGACAATCTTGCAGGTGATCCCCATTTTCCTCCTCCACCTGGCCCCTGCATGACCCCAAGCCTTCAAATATTATTATGTGTCCATGGGTTATGCACATATGCAAATATGTTCTTTCGTTAATTTATTTCTGTCCCCTCACCCCTCTTCCCTCTGCCATCTCTCAGCCTTTTCCATGTATCCATGCCTCTGGACCTATTTTGTTCATCAGATTTCCCAAATAAATGAGATAATATGGCATTTGTCATTTTCTGATTGGCTTATTTCACTTAGCATAATAATCTTCATGTCCATCCATGCTATTTCAAAGGGTAAGAGATCCTTATTTTTTACTGCTGCATAGTATTCCATTGTGTAAATGTTTTCACAGCATTTTTATCCACTCTTTTACTGATGGACACTTGGGTTGTTTCCAGATCTTAGCTATTGTAAACAACACTGCTATGAACATAGGGCTGCATATATTCTTTCTGATTGGTGTTTCGGGGTTTTTAGGATATATTCCCTGGTGAAATTGCTGGGACAAATGGCAGTTCCATTTTTTATTTGGGGGAAATTTCATACTGTTTCCATAGTAGCTGCAACATTCTTCATTCCCACCAGTAGTGTGCTAGGGTTCCCTTTTCTACACATCCTTGCCAGCACTTGTTGTTTGTTGATGTATGGATGTTACCCATTCTGGCAGGGGTGAGGTGATATCTCATTGTGACTTTAATTTGAATCTCTGATGATTGACAACCTTGAGCATTTTTTCATATGTCTATTGGCCAACTGTATGTTCTCTTTGGAGAAGTGTCTATTCAGGTCCTTTGCCCATTTTTTAATTGGATTGTTTGTCTTCCTAGTGTAGAATTGTATGATATTAACCACATATCAGATGTATCATTCCAAATATGTTCTCCCATACAGTGGGTTCCCTTTTCATTTTGTTATTGGTTTCTTTTGCTGTGCAGAAGCTTTTTAGTTCGATGTAGTCCCATTTGTTTTTTTCCTTTGTTTCCCTTACCCTAGGTCCGTGGTCAGCAAACCGTGGCTCACGAGCCACATGCGGCTCTTTGGCCCCTTGAGTGTGGCTCTTCCACAAAATACCTGCAGGCGCGGCGCACCTACAGTGCGATTGAAACTTCGTGGCCCATGCACAGAAGTTGGTATTTTGTGGAAGAGCCGATGTTTTGTGGAAGAGCTACACTCAAGGGGCCAAAGAGCCACATGTGGCTCACAAGCCGCAGTTTGCCGAGCCGCACTTTGCCGACCACTGCACTAGACCAAAAGACCTAGCGTTCTCTTTGAAAAGAAGGCGAGTAAGATTAAGCCTTGTGGTTACTAGTCAGTTGTATTGATTGAGAATATCCCTAGGATAATTTTTTTGGTTGATTTTTCTTTGTTAAATGGCATTTAAATATATAAAATAAATATTAAAAATATAAGTCTTTGTTTTACTATGGTTGCAAATATCAAAAATTTTCTATATGTAACACGGCACCAGAGTTAAGTTAGGGTTTTTCAAAATGCTGACACGCCGAGCTCAAAAGGTTCTCCATCACTGCTCTAGGTGATGTATTGTTGAAAATATCGCTACATGAGATGTCTGAGATTTTATTGCCTATGATTTCTTTTAGGATTTTTATGGTTTCACAACTTACATTTAAGTCATTTATCCGGTTTGAGTTTCTTCTTTATGATGTAGGTTGGTGGTCTAATTTCATTTTTTTTGTATGTATCTGTCCAATTTTCTCAACACCATTTATTGAAGACTGTCTTTATTCCATTGTATGCTCTTGCCTCCTTTGTCAACTGTCAATTGACTATGATGGTGTGGGTTGTTTTGTGGATTATCTGTTTTATTATATTGATCTATATGCCTGTTCTTGTACCAGACCCACACTGTATTAGTTACAATGCTTTGTAGTATAATTTGATATTTGGTATTGTGATTTCAATCTTCTTGAACTTGTTAAGACATATTTTGTGTCCTAACATGGGATCTATCTTTGAGAATGATCCATGTGCACTTGAGAAGAATCTGTATTCCTCTGCTTTGGGATGAAATATTCCATAGATATCAATGAATCTGTGTGATCTAGTGTGTCACATACAGTCACTGTCTCCTTGTTGATTATTTGTCTGGAAGATCTATTCAGTGATGTCAGTGGGATGTTAAACTCATCTATTATGATTATATTGCAGTTTATTTGTCCCTTAAAGTCCTCCATGAGTTGTTTATGTATTTAGGTGCTCCTATATTGGGTACATATATGTTTCCCAGAGTCATATCCTCTTGTTGGATCAATCTCTTTAGTATTATGTATTGACCTTCTTAGTCTCTTATTATGGCCCTTGTTTTGGACATATTTTGTCAGATATAAGTATTGCTATCCCAGCTTTTCTTTCATTTCCATTTGCATGGAATATTTTTCTGCATCCTTTCACTTTCATCTTATGTGAGTCTTTGTTCTGAGATGGGGCTCTTGTAGACAGCATATATATTGGTCATATTTTCTATTCAGCTACCCTATATCTTTTTATTGGAGCATTTAATCCATTCACATTTAAGGCTATTATTGATACACTATAGGCCTGGTGCACAAAATTCATGCATGGAGAGGGGGGGTTCCCTCAGGCCAGCCTGCACCCACTCCAATTGGGGACCTAAACCAGCAGTTGGACACCCCTCTCACAATCTGGGACTGCTGGCTCCTAACTACTCACCTGGCTGCCTGCCTGATTTCCCCTAACTCCTCTGCCTGCCTGATCACCCCTAACTGCCTCTGCCTGCCTGATTGTCCATAACTGCCTCTGCCTGCCTGTCTGACCGCCCTTAACTGCCCTCCACTGCCATCCTGATCTTGCCCTCAACGGCCCTCCCCTGCTGGCCTGATCTCGCCCCTGACTGCTCTCTCCTGCCTGCCTGATCGCCCCTAACTGTCTCTGCCTGCCTGCCTGATTTCCATAACTGCCCTCCCCTGCCATCCTGATCTCTCCCTCAAAGGTGGCCTGATCTGGCCCCTAACTTCCCTCCCCTGCTGGCCTGATCTCGCCCTCAACTGCCCTCCTCTGCCAGCCAATTTGGTTCTGATTGGTCAGTTTCTATGCCAGTCAGCATCTCTGGGCCTATCAACGGGGCCTGATCAGAAAGGCAGGGCTGATCAGCAGCCCCATGGAGACCTGGAGAGAAGTGGAGGCCAGGCTGTTGGCCAGGCCAGGAGAGAAAGAGAGGCAAGTTCTGATCAACGGTTGCCACAGAGGCTACAGATCAGACCCTGCCTCTCTCTCTGCAGGCCTCTTTCTGTGCCTGATCCACAGCCCCCTAGGCAGTCAGTGCTGGGTCAGGGCTTTTTCAATGGCCCCAGTTAGTGCTGGGTCACCAAGGCAACCGAGCACTGACTTCCGGTCTGGTCAAGCCTTCGTTCTAACAGTCATTATGACCCTGGCTCTTTATTATATAGATACTTATTTCTTGTCATTTTTATTCTTTATGCCTATATTCTTCTCTATATATTTTCTTCTTCTTACAGAAGTCCCTTTAATATTTCTTGCAATGTTGGTTTGGTGTTAATAAACTCCTTTAGCCTTTTTTTGTCTGGTAAGCTCTTTATTTCACTTTCAATTTTGAATGATAGCCTTGCTGGATAGTGTAGTCTTGGTTTCAGATCCTTGCTTTTTATTACTTTGAATACTTCATGCCATTCCCTTCTGGCTGTAGTGTTTCTGTTGAGAAATCAGATGACAGTCTTATGAGAACTTCCTTGTAGGTAACTGTATTTCTTGCTGCCTTTAAGATTATTTCTTTGTCTTTAGCCTTTACAATTTTAATTATGATGTGTCTTGCTGTAGATGTCTTTGAGTTGATCTTGATTTAGACTTCCTGTGCTTCCTGAACTTATGAGACTTTTTCCTTCACCAAGTTGGGGAAGTTTTTTTGTCATTATATCTTCAAACAAGTTCTCTGTTCCTTGCTCACTTTGCTGCATTTTTTATTGTTGCTCAGAGTTTGGAGTAGTATATTTAGGGTTTTCTACATAAAAAATAATGTCATCTGTAAAAAATGACAATGTTACATCTAATTCTCAATATAAAGAACTCATACAACCCAACCACAAATGAGAAAAAAAAAACTCTAATTAAAAATTTGGCAGAGAATATGAATAGACACTTCTTTCAAGAATACATACAAATGACCAACAGATATGTGAAAAGATGCTAAACTTTACTAGCTATTAAAAAACAACTTGGCCAGAAGGGGGCTCCCAGGTATCCCCTGGCTCTGCTCCTCCAGTGAGTGAAGACAAGTTTCTAGCCTGGACCATTCCCTAGGCTTCTATGAAAGCTCTGGCTTTAGGCAGTTTGGAGTATGATCCCACCAACCTTCCTAGTCTTCCATTATACTAAGCAACAGTTTGCTCTTCAACTCGTACCACCTCTGAGCCTTTGTTTGTACTGATCCCTTTGCCTGAAATGCTCTTCTTCTCCCTTCTGTCTGCCTTAATTTCTAACCATCTACTTAAGCCTGTCACAATGCCACCTCCTCCAGAAAGCCTTCCCAGATTCCCCAGCTCAATTCTACCTCCTCCAAGAAGCCTTCCCAGATTCCCCAGCTCTTGCTCTCTGTCCATGATTTCTTTTCTTTGCCTGTGCTCCCATGACAGTTAAGTTCAGCTGTTACAAGTAGTCCATTTTAACAGGCATGGCCTATTCACAAACTAGTTCCTGCCTTCAGAGAGCTTAGAGTTCTCAGAGGCAGACAGATGTTGATGCCCTCTTCCCTGCCACCACCAAATGGATTAAGGTCATGGGGCTGGTAGGTGTGGGAAGGTGTGGGTCCCCAGAGGAGGGCTAACATCCCAATCCAGGGGGGCTTCCTGGGAGAAAAGGTAGCCATTCTGTGCTCACAACTAAACAACATAGTGGATTAGTAGTACCTAGTTTGTGACCCAGCATATAGTGGGTGCTTTGGGTGTGCTTAATTAATATTCTAACTGAATGTGCAGCAGCAGCATCCACATTGGCCAGCTTACTGTCACCTGTGTAGAAGAAAACTAAAAGGGAAGAAAAATCTGGAAAACTCTTACTGGATCCCATGGTCCCAACAGGCAGGACCTGTGTGCCATGCTGCCCTGTTCAGCCTATAATTTCCCAAGCTGGAAATGAACAGAGGACTCTGGGGACCACAGTGAGATAGCACATCAGAAAGGCAGGTGTACTAAAAAATGTAGACAGCAGATCTCAAAATTCCCATCAAGATCTAAGAAATCACTATCAGAAGATAGCCCAAGACACACACTGGATAGGATGACTTTGGTCATCAAGAAAAATTGAAAGCTGAAGTTGCCAACCCTGCTGTGCATTAGATCCAACTGGCACACTTTAAAACACTGATGCCTGGTCCCAACCCAAACCAATTAATCAGAATCCCTTGTGGCAGGGTCTGGAATCCCAGGTAATTCTGATGCCAGAGATGAAGCTCCACTGCCTTAAAGTATCACTCAACATTCCCCAGGGAAGAAGGCAGGGCAGTTCTAAAAGCCAATGTAGGAGCATGTTTCAACAGAGATGGTTAAACTAGGAAGTGTTTACTTAACAGGTCAACTTCAGTTACCCAAGTTCAGCTTTGCAGAACAGCTCATAGAAAAGGGCTGCAGAGAGTGGAAGATGGAACACAAGTTTTGGCACCAGTCAGATCCCCACATCATTTAGTGGGTGCATGACTTTGGGCAAGTTACTGAACATCTCTGAACCTCAGTTTTCTCATCTGTAAAATTGGGACAATTGTAGTGCCAGTCCCAGAGGGTTGCTTTAAAATTTAATTAGAATGAAGTAGAAAGAGTGCCCAAGTATTCAATAAATATTAACTCCCATACCTCTGACTCAGAAGATTCCAGACACATGAGGCATCATCTTTCAAGACAGGGTCCTTAATACCCCTTAACATTCTTACACATTAATATGATTGTTTTTAGAGGAAAATATCCAGCTCATAGGTGAGTTATTCCTGGTTGATCAATGGGTAGACTGACTCAGGGTAAAGTTGCTTATGTTTCTAGGAAGAAAAGTCGAGAACCTGGAAATAACTGGGAGTTTCAACACCCTGATTCCTTTGATTTCACAACCTCTCATTGATGCTCATCTTCACCAAAAGATGAACTTGGCTTCAAGGCATCGTTTCCTCTTGCATGGACCTTCCTGCCTTCATCACAGAGAGTCAGTGGGTGTGCCTCTGTGCCGGGCCTTAACCTGGGCCTTGGGAGATGATCTCTAACTTTGCAAAACTCCTTGTAGAGCAGGAAACCTGGAATGACTACCAGTACCCACCAGACACAGTAGAGAAGCTTCATGAGGATGCAGAGGAGAGTAGCCAGGCATTTAGGGGAAAGAGTGGCCCAGGAGTGCCCACTGGTTACTGTGACTCTCTCTATTTCTTCCTAAAAATCACTGCTCTTCACCGCTAATGCAGGTGCTGCTCCAGCCTGTACTGCCCCTCCTTTCAGTTTTCTGATCTGTATAATGAGGGTAGGGGACCAGATAATAGTACATTCAATAATCCCCTATGACCACTGCTTTGGGTAATTTTATGAAATGAGTCCTATTGCCTAAATTCACATTTTAATTAAAGATTACAGCAAGCTCTGTTTGAAAAATTAAAAAAAAAAGAAAGAAAGAAACTGGTGAAGGCCAAGGTAGTGTGGAAGCCCTGAACTGTGTGGAGGTGGGCAAAGAGGGGAAAAATGGGGAACATCTGTAATAGTGTCAACAATAAAAATAAACTACAATGAGATTCCGCCTCACACCTGTCAGAATCGCTATTATCTACAAGGAAACTAATAACAAGTGTTAGAGAGGTTGTGGGGAAATAGGAACCCTCATTCAATGCTGGTGGGAATGTAAACTGGTACAGCCACTATATAAAACAGTATGGAGATTCCTCAAAAAATTAAGAATAGAGTTACCATATGACCCAGCAACACTTTCTGTGTATCTACCCCAAAAAATTGAAAACATTTATTCATAAAGATATATGCATGCCTATGTTTATTGCAGAATTATTTATGGTGGCCAAGATAAGAAAGCAACTTAAGTGTCCATCAATAGATAAATGTATAAAGATGTGGTGCATGTATAAAATGGAATACTACTCAGCCATAAGAAGAGACAAAATACCGTCATTTGCAACAACATGGATGGATCTTCAAATATCATGCTAAGCAAAAAAAGTCAGACAGAAAAATTAAGAACCATATTATTTGACTCCTATGTGGGATGCAAAACTGAAAGCAACAAATGGACAAACAAGAAAAAAAACACTCATAGACACAGAGAGCATTGTGGTGGTTAAAAGATGCAAGGGGGTAAGGGTGAAGGGAGTCAAATATATGATGACAGAAGAAGATTTGACTTTGGGTAGTAAATACACAATGCAATGTACAGATAATGTATCATAGAATTGTACACTTGCAACCTATATAATCTTGTTAACCAATGTCATCCCAATAAATTTAATTTTTAAAACGTTATTTATATCTAACTTTAGTATCATTAAAATATTCCCATCTTGTACAGAACGCTGTTTCCAACTCTGGTACCCATCCTACTTCCTTTTGTTTTACCCAATGACCACCCTCCAGATAGTGGAATACAAGGAAATTATTATCAAATTCCTTCTAAATACTGAACCATAGCCAAGGAAAATATCAAAATATCTTCACCTTTCCTGACTGAGGCAGAGGGGAGCAAGATCTTTCCCTAGAAGAATCACAAAGTGTTCAAGATTGAAGGACTCACTGGGAACACATTTTACAAATGTGAAAATAATAATAATTAAAAAAACCCACAAACTTCCAGAGAAACAGGAAATGCTGGAAATTTCCCTGACCTGATTTAAGGACTAGCTCTTGGAAACTCTGAGAAGCCTGTTATGTTAGAACTATAGCATACCCCTTAGGGAAGCAAGTCTAAATTCTGCACATGGATGTGGGAGAGGAAGTGGAACCCACAAAGGGGAAGATATCCCACAGCTAAACAGAAGCAGATGTGAGGCTACTATCCTTCTCTCTTACCCCCAATTCAATGCTCTTTGTTGTTCCAGAAGTTAATAATTCCAGAATGAACTAGGAGTATTGTTATGGAAGTACACTTAGAAGTCATTTAGTAAAATCATTTCTTCATACTGGTGGGAAAATGTAGGGCCAAGGAAGAGAAGTGACTTGCAAATCTCATAGACTGATGCTAAAACTTGGTCTGCAGACTTTAAACACTTCACTTGACATTATTTTTGGTTTTTAACTCAAAACCCTCAATTTTTAGTACCAATCTGTCTAATTGTCAATGAGCTTTATTTACAAGTGACAGAAACACTTCTCAAACTGACTTAAGACTCTCAAAAATTACTGGCTTATATAATTGGGAATTTCAAGGGTATATATCCAGTGGTTCGAATGATTAGGTGACTTTTCTTCTCTCTTTATTTTTCAGTTATGCTTTATTTTTAAGCCTTATTTTCTCCTATTATGGATGTAGCTTATTTATGTAGATAAGATTTACATGGAACAATTTTAGCAATTCAAATGGAACGATAACTATTGATAATGAACTTATATTTCAGGAGACAGCTCTGATAAATCCTTGGCTGGATCATGTGCCATCACATAGTCATGTCTTCAGTTAGGGTGGCTCTCACTATTTTGTTCCCAGCATGCTCTTTCTATGAAAAGAGCAAATGCCAGGTTGTTGTGGAATGGGTGTTTCCTTTAGTAAGACAAACATTATTGTCATTCCACTCATAATTGACTTTGAAGGCAAAAGTAATTATAAATAGTAAAGTAGGAGAACAAGGGACATCATCTATGCTTTATCCTAATAGATCAAGAATAAAAGGTTGGATCCTTTATTGGAGAAATAACAGCATATAGATTGCACTGTTCATTGTGTAACATTAGGAAAGTCCTTTCATCACTCAAATGAAGTAATCTCACCCTTTTCCTCACATTTTCTCATCAGACCAATGAGGATAAGAATCTTTGTGTAGTCCACTACAAGTGGCTGTGGTGACCATGACTGCTACATTGTTCAACTTCAGGGAAGAACAGCAGTCCCATCAAAACTTGAATGCCAGGATAATGAAAGTAATGCTTGTCAATGCATGACTATATATGATGGTCCTGGTTGTGATAATTCTATGAAATTATGAATATGAGAGCATTTTATAAGCTGTAAAATTTGTCAAAATTTGTCAAGGGCATTTTATCTGCCCTCAAGAAGCTCTCATTCGAGTTCAATCAGGGAAGCAGAATGACAGAGAAGTATTTTTATACATGAATTTGTTACAGGGATTTGACTACTGAAGGGACTGGTTAAACAGTCACTAAGCATTATTATCTGTGCATTTGATCTTGTATCTTAAAGCCTATGAATCAGCAGCAGGAAAGGGAAGATGAATGCAAGGTGGGATGAAAGCAAGAACAAATGGAACAGGCATGTGTTGAAGCTCACAAGAATGAACTGAAACCATATCCATTCCTGTTGCCTCTAACCTTGATGGTGTAAGTATTTTTGGAGAAGTTGAGTCCCTTTGTCATTGAACTAAAGACATCCTGGTTCATAAGTCAGAGAAGCTGAAATAGGATCCAGGAGAAGATAGAGCAGTTGCTGTCTTATACCAACCATGTAAGACAGCAGATAAATGACAATGTTTATGAGGTGAAAAAAAATGGCTGCTTGATTCCCTTCTGCCCCACAATTCTCACACAGGAATCTCTCTTGTGGATCACCCTAATCTACAGAAAGGGAAATTCTGAGAAACATAGCTTAGCTTAGCTGATTTGTCACATCACAAGTGCTATGGGGAAACATTGTCTGATTAGAAGAGGGAAGGAATTCCAGGCAGGAGATAGGTTGAACAAGGGCATGAATGTGAGGTATGTTTGAGAATCAACAAGTAGCTTAGTTTTTGAAGCACTTGAACTCTAGGAATAGATAAATATGAAGCTGAAAAAGGACGTTTGGGGCAATATTAAGTGACTCTTGAATGCCAGGTAATGAAAGTAATATGATACCTTAATGAATGAAAAAATAATTGAAGATCACTGAGCAGGTGAACAACATTATTGAAAATTTAATCTGTCAACAGGTACAGGATAAATCAGACAAGAGGGAGACTATAGCAGTAGAGAAGCTTAGTGCCAAACAGAGAACTTAAACTTATTTTTTGGTTCATCTAGTCCTCAAATGTTGTAGAGTCATGAAAATAAATGAGAACTACTCAACTGCTCCATGGAACACACAATTGCCAGCTCTACTGTTATGCGTGATCTTTCAGATCCTCTGTCTCTAGTCACAAATTATTCCTGTCTCCTGAATATTCCTCTCCATGGCCAAGAGGTCTTTTGCAATCATTAGTGGTTGTTCTGAAAATGAGATAGAAAAGGTTTTCCTGAGAGGATGTGTGCCCAAGGATATCTCAAGGGATTGTAGGATGCTGACTACAAATTTGGGCAAATTAAGCTCTGTTCTTGGAGGCATGAATGGACACATTTGCACATTAGGGGAAAAGAAGATGAAAGACTAAGGCCTCTACTGGCTTGAGACTTAACAATAGTTCCTCAGCTCCCATCTCAGCAGGTGGTGAAGAACAGCCATATCCCTGTCCTATCCACCACACTTATGTGTAATTAAAAAGTCTAAAGAAAGCAGCATCCCAACTCTAGCCACAGAACTTAGAGTCAGGGCCACAGAATCTAACCTCACTAAATGTAGGACCCTGGACAACTCCTCTCAGGGCCTTAATTTCTTCATGTGCACAGTTGAAGTAATGACAGTCCCTGCATTGCCTAACAAAGCTGCAGTAAGCCCCCCATAAGAAAACAGTTGTACAAGTACTTGGTAAACTGTAAAGATCTGTGCTCAGGGGATGAATCATCATTGATATTATTATAAAAGAATCTTTACTGGTCTTAGTAATGCTGTGGTCACAGTAGTGCTTAATAAGTAATTCCTGGCCTCTGCTCTTATACCTTTTCTCTTTTGTTCAACTGAGTTTATCTCACCACCTATTCCATGAACCTCTCTCCATTTCCCCAAAACTTGTTCTCACTCTTTCTCATTTTGTCAATTTTTTTGTTTATCAATAAACTTTCTCCTTTGCCCATCTTTACCTGTGTCTGAATTTCTCTCTCTCTCTCTCTCTCTCTCTCTCTCTCTCTCTTCTCTCTCTCTCTTCTCTCTCTCTCCTTAACTATTCCTATCTCTCTCATACACTTTTTTAAAAACCAAGTTTTCTTACCAAGAGTCTCAGAAAAGAGCCTTCCAGCTAGTGTTGCTAAGCAACCCAGTATCACATGGCCAATCCCATATTTTCTGTCTGCTTCTCCTTTAGAGCTCTGATACTCAGATTCCATACTATAGCTCATATTCAACAGATCTGAGAAAAGAACATGCCTGGTTGGGTCACTTACAGTTGACCAAAGATGTCAGCTTTACTCCAGGATATCTAAGTTGCTGGAAATATAGCAAGGGGGGAAAAATCCAAGGAAATAAAAATGATTACAAGATGGCATGCATTACTATATAATGCTTTCCAGAATAGGAGCTTCTTAACTTAGTATCTGTGAAACTTCTACATACACTATGGAGAAGCCACAGGAACTAAAATACCCTTGAAAAGTCATGCAAAATCACATATTTATACTTATTTGTGCTTTTTGTTGTTGTTATTTGGGATGTTTCATAGCTTTTATCAAATTATCAGGGGGTGCAAGGCTTTCCAGGGAGTTCTTACATGTATTTCCAACTTCCATTGCTGCCCTCCCCGATACACACACTTACCACTTCACCCTTATCTGATCTGTATAAACTGCTTCAATGGGCCCCCTCAAGGTAATGTTTCAAGTTGGTTTCAGCCAGTGTGAGGCACTTCCAGGAGATCAGAGAGAGGGGTTACAGGAAAGTGCGGACAGAGTAGTTATTTCTCTGGCTACTTCCCTGATAGCTTACCAAAGGTTTGTTTTGTCCCTGTACTGAAGGTCACAACTTCTGCCAACCAGCCCTCTCCATATGGCTAAATCTCCTTTTAGATTTGGTGCATTCTTTTCTTATTCCTTCAGACATAAGGAAAGTAGGGGCTCCAACAATTAATAGCCCCAGGGAACATTTTTGTTTTTCTTAAGCCCTGCTCACAACTCAGTAAATAGTCCACTTATTAAACTTTTCTCCATTTACCAGCTTTAGAGAACCATATGTTTCTGTTGGAACCATGACTAATAAATGGAATAATATACAATTAGAAAATTGAGGCTAGAAATAGGGATTTGGAATTTATTCAAAACACAAGTATTTGAGTGGGGTAGCCATTTTTAAGGCCCAACTCTAATGACCAGAGCATTCCATTTCAGATGATTTCATAATGTTCCACCAGGATTCATTGCTAGTAATGGACAGAGCATGACTATTTCAGGGTGCCCATGGATCAACTGATGGTATTTACCTCTCAATGATGACCACTTGAGGTTAAGAGCAAATCTTGTACCAATGGGTATTTCACCAGAATTTTGATTCTACAGGAGATTTAATGGCAGCTATTTATCATCCCACCTTGCTCAGGAGTCCAGGAATTTATAAGGTGCCTGGGTTGCTACTAGTAGGCAGGTGTTATTCCTGCTATGCCATTTATCAAAGAACAATAGGCTCCTTGAAACAGGTCTCTCTGGGGCAGTTCCCTAATTGGGTTTTCTCCAATGAAACAATGTTTTTGCCCTTTTGATTCCACCACTTTCTATGTGGTCTCTCCTCCTCTTTCCTCCCAAGCCTGTAAAATCTGGGTAAGATAAGAAGAGAAAACAGGGTTCAAAGGCTTCCAAATTTCTGAATTTATGTCTTTTGAAAAATTCAAAGGCCAAGATTTTGACCATTTTGTTTTATGATTACATTTTGACAATTTGCCATGAAGCTATGGGTGACTCATGTCTAACATTTTGGCTGGGGTTGGAGAGTCTCAGGTAAAATTCAGTGAAGCACAGAAGAGGAAAATGTGCAGGTTAAAGTTCCAATACCTTTTCTCATCACAAAAATTTCTGGAATGAGATGAAGACCACCTTACACTACTTATAGATGGCATGAACATCCAGGGTCCCTTAGAATTAGAAGTCCTTTTTTTCTGAACTCAGAACCTTTTTTGAATAAGACTATGAGGATTTTTTTTTATTCACAAAGAAAAATAGGGAGGGGGAGGGCAATAATTTTTTAGTTCTTCATAAGTGTGGGAAGATCCCAATTGTAATTGAGGACACTAATTTGGGAAATAATCTACAACCTATTAGGCAAGATAATATCACTCAAAGATTTAACTTTTCTGAGCCCGTTTCACATTTTTACTTTTCTGGATTTGTGACTGACTAGCCATTCTAGATAAATTGTGGTAGAATTTGCTTCTGTTGGTCATGTTTACTTAATGGGCAAGAACTTATCTGAACATACAATGATGAGCTATTTCATGAAACCTTTTGGAATTTTGTTGGAAAATTGGGGAATTACATAGCACAATCAGCATGGCACTGTATGCAAAGTGTCCATATCTCAAAAAATTGCTGTCTTCTATATATTGCCTTTGTTTACCCAGACTTGATTATAGGCTCTCTGGAGCTTTTTACTTTGTGAACCATCTGGCCCATCAAAAATAAATACTTCTGGGATGAATAGAAACACTTACCCACTGTATGGAAGAACACATTTTTTTCATTATTTTTCTTTCTAAATGCATTTGGCTGCTGATTTATGTGTTATTTTTTGAGTGGTGGTTATGATAAGAATAGAGGTAAAATATATAAATATAGAGTATCCCCCCAAAATAATACACACTTTGAATGATTATAAAGGCAGTGTTTATTAAAATACATTTTATTTTCAAAATTGACCTACCAGCTGTTAAAGTGTATATACATTTTGGGGGGACACCCTGTACATCAACTCCCTCTGAAATGTGCTTACATTACAACAAATGATAGGGTCATTTGTGTCCTTCAGGAAGCAAACACTGGATTAGAAATGTAGACATACAATAAATTTATTAGGGGGCATCTATGAAAACTAAAAGGAGGAATGAAGCTAGATTGGGCAGAGAAAGCCTTAAATCTCAATGCATATCTGATGAAGACTCAGCCAGTCCAATGGGGAGCAGTGGAGCAAACTTTTCCCATTATATAAATTGTTTGTTTGGCAGAAACGACAATGCCTTTGGTAGTCATTGTCTGGGGCCTACAAAGGAAGAGTGTGGCTTTGGTTCAAAAGCCGAAATAGATCCTGAAAGTGCAAATAGCTGGAGGCTGTCAACTAACTTTACACTTTGCAGCCAAATGGCAAGTTCTTCCTTTTCTTCTTATTTTTTTATTGTC
>NW_005361652.1:827808-831806 GCF_000412655.1 Myotis brandtii | reverse complement strand
ACTGGGGATGTGCCTGCAACCAAGGTACATGCCCTTGACCGGAATCGAACCTGGGACCCTTCAGTCCGCAGGCTGACGCTCTATCCACTGAGCCAAACCGGTTAGGGCTGCAAGTTCTTTCTTGAAGTAAAATGCAAATAGTCCACCTCATGGATGCCACAATGATCCATTATTTTTATCCTTCACCTTATTTCACAAACACTTGACCTTGTAGTCATTGAGTGACATGAATAACCTATATAAGACCCAGAGTTTTCAGATAAATACAATGGTCCTGGGGAGAGAAAATGGTGGCCAAATAGGCAGACCTTTATTGCACCTCCTCCCAGGGCCAGACTGGAAATAAAACTAAAGTGGGGAACATACACCCAAAATTACCAACTGAAGTCAAGCTGAGGAGAAGACATATCAAGGAAGGATAGAAAACACCTGGAAACTGAGGAGACAGCCGCAGAGGCCAAGCCTATGGGTTTTAACAGTCTTAGGAAGCATCAGTGACTGGATTGGGGGTAGGATAATCTGCCCCACTCTCCCAGGAACCTGACCAGGAAGCTGATAGAAATGTCAGGTTCCCAAATGATCCCACTCGACTACATATGTGGATCTCTGACCAGCTGAGGACAGAGTAATATTCTGGGCCCCTCGCAGAGGAGTAGCTCTGGGACAGGGAAACACACCCACCACTTTCCCTGAAATCTAAACAGCATCCACCTCTCCCTCACAAGAGACCCAGAGGTCTAATTCTGTACAAAGCCCTTTCAGAAACAGACTTTAGAGTGATTAATATTGACAACTGGCTGGCAAGCAAGGGTGGGAGGAATTGGAGCCTAAGAAATATGGGGAAGCTTACTGACCTAACCCTGGGCCCCACGCTGCTAAAAAACCTGCATTAGAAGGCAGCTTATCCCCTCCAGCATGAAGCCAAGTCCTGTGGAGGCAGACACAAACTGTGGCTCTCCTGGAGTTTCAAGCAGGTTGCTGAAAGCCAAAGGAGGACAGTTTCTGACAGTGGTTAGCACCTACACACCTCCTGAGAAACTCAGATTTGCAGACTTAACAGCCAGGCACTGGCATCAGGAAAATAAGAGACAAAGGGAACTCTTAGGAGGCACTAAACCCAGTTGAGACAAATGCCACTTCAGTTATCTTTCTTGTTTTTTCTCTTTCCTTTTTTTTTCTTTTTTCATTTATCTTCTTTATCTCCTTTATTGAATTGATTTATTATTTTAGTCCCTACTAGAGGCCCGGTGTATGATATTCGTGCACGGGGGAGGGTCCCCTCAGCCCAGCTTGCACTCTCTCTAATACGGGACCCCTTGGGCAATATCTGACTGCAGGTTTAGGCCCGATCCCCAGTATTGGGCCTAAACCAGCAGTCAGACATCCCTCTCACAATCCGGGACTGCCGGCTCCTAACTGCTCACCTGCCTGCCTGCCTTATCACCCCTAACTGCCCCCCTGCCATCCTGATCACCCCTAACCACCTCTGCCTGCTGGCCTGATTGCCCATAACTGTCCCCCTGCTGGCCTGGTCACCCCTTACTGGCCCCCCTGCTGGCCTGGTCTCCCCCAACTGCCCCCCTATGCTGGCCTGGTCACCCCTAAAGGCCCCCCTGCCAGCCTTGTTGCCCCTTACTGCCCCCCTGCCAGCTTGGTTGCCCCCAACTGCCCCTCTCTGCTGACCTGGTTGCCCCTAACTGCCCCCACCACTACCGGCCTGGTCACCCCACACAGCCTGCTGTTCAGTTATTTGGTCATCCCTCACTAATCCCCTTGTTGGCCTGGTTGCCCCATGCAGCCTGCTGTTCAGTCATTTGGTCATCCCTCACTTTTTTTTTCAGTCATTTGGTCATCCCTCACTAACCCCCCTGCCAGCCTAGTTGCCCCACACAGCCTGCTGTTCAGTTGTTTGGTCATGCCTCACTAACCCCCCTGCTGGCCTTATCACCCCATGCAGCCTGCTGTTTGGTCATTACTGTTACTGTGATGGCATCCTGGACAATTTGCATATTCCTCTATTATTAGTATATATTGTTTGGTTCATATATTTAATTTTTCTCTTCCCTTTTCCTATTCATTTTTTTTCTTTTCTCCTGCTTTCTCAACTTTTTCCCTTTCTTATTTTGGGTCTATTTGCTTTCTCTTCATTTTGCTTTTCAAATTATTTTCTTCCTCTTTTATTATAAAATATTTTCCTTCCCCTATTCTTTACTACTATTTTCTTTATTTCATCCCTGTACCTTCATATTCTTTCTTCTTCCCTCCATTTTTGTGGGGTTTTTTTGTTTGTTTCTTGCTTATTCTTTTACGCTCATATTTTTTCTTTCTTTCTTCTCTTCTATCATTTTTACTCTCTTTTCTCTTTCCTAATTTTCTCTTCTCTGGTGGTTGCTTTTGTTCTTGTTGTAGGGGTCTTGTGTATGCTTTTGTTTTGTTTAATTTGTTTATTGTTTTGCTCTATTAGGTTTTGTTCTCTTCTGTCAGCACCTCCACAATAACACACATGACATAGTCGAGAGTGAGCCTCATAGTCAGTCAGGTTGAGAGGAGATTCCATCCATGAACAGGACAACATCTAAGACCCAATTAAAACAGGAGAACACAAATAACTCAAACAAGGCAGTACTATAGCACTTAGCTCAGGAGATGTAAAGATGGAACCACTGGGTCCCACAAAACACTTACTACATAAAACACCCCACATAGTCTCATAGGCATAGAGGTCTATTATAATACAAAGAAACAAATACAAACGGATAGCAAAAATGGGGAGAAAAAGAAATAATCCTTAACTGAGAGAAAAGAGGAATCATCAGAAAAGGAACTAAATGAAATAGAGGCAAGCAGGTTGTCAGATAAATCAATAAAAGTAATGGTTATAAAGGTGTTTGAACAACTTGGCTAGAACTACAAGCAGCTTAATAATAACATTATGGAAATTAATGAGAACTACAGCAGCATAAAAAAAGGCCGAAACCATCAATAAGAATCAAGCAGAAATGAAGAATGACATAGCTGAAATAAAAAATAGCCTGGAAGGAATCATCTAGTAGACTAGTAGAACTGAAGGACTGAATCAGTGAATTAGAAGACAAGGTAGGAAAAAAACACCCATTCAATTGGAAAAAAAATTAAAGTGTGAGAGACAAATGGGGCTTTGGGACAACATGAAATGTAACAACATTTGCATCATGGGGTGTCAGAAAAAGAAGAATCTGAGCAAGGAATAGAGAACCTGTTTGAAGAAATAAAGCCAGAAAATTTTCCTAACCTGGTAAAGGAGAAAGTCACTCAACTTTAGGAAACACAGAGAGTCCCAAACAAGATGAACCCCAAAAGACCCACACCTAAGCACATAACTATTAAAATGGCAAACATTAAAGACAAAGAAAGAATTTTAAAGGCTGCAAGAGAGAGACAGAAAGGTATTTGCAAAGGAGCTCCATGAGATTTCCAGCTGATTTCTCAATAGAAACACTTTATGCCAGAAGGAAGTGGCATGATGTATACAAAATAATAAAAAGTAAGGGACTTAATTCAAGACTGCTATTTTCAGCAAGGCTACCATTCAAAATTAAAGGTGAAATAAAGTGATTTGCAGAGAAAAAAGGCTGAAAGAGTTTATTACCATCAAACCAGCACTGCAAGAAATTCTAAAGGGACTATTGAAAGACAAATAGAGAGAGAGAGGAGCATGATCATAAAGAATAAAAACGGCAACAAATAAATACCGATCAATAATAAATTGAAATATAAATGACTTAAATGTGCCAAAAAAAGACAAGGGTTAGCTGAATGAATAAGAAAGCATGATACTGAGTGTCCAGATTATTATGACCACCTGACATTTGTAGGCAAATTAGCTATAATTTCGCGCTGAAGTTGCTAGAGGGCCAGACCATTATAAATAGGGAAGCAGGTTGTTTACCACAACAGTAGAAGTGATTTTTTTTTTCCTGAAGATATGGGTAAACAATGCGATTTAACAGCCTTTGAAC
>NW_005361652.1:815579-826793 GCF_000412655.1 Myotis brandtii | reverse complement strand
ACAATAAGCCCACCTCAGAACAAAAGACTTAAACGGGATGAAAGTGAAGGAATGGAAAAAAAATCAGAAATGAAAATAAAAAGCTGGAGTAACAAACTCATATCTAACAAAATACACATCGAAATGAAGGTCATAATAAGAGACAATGAAGGGTACTTCATAGTACTTAATGGATCAATACATCAAAAGGTTAAAACTCAGAATAAAATATATGCACCCAATACAGGAGCACCCAAATATATAATAACTTCTAGAATATTTTTAAAGGGGATATTGCTAGCAATACAGTCATAGTAGGGGATTTTAATACCCCAAAGACATTACTGTATAGTTCTTCTAGACAAAATCAACAAGGAAACAGCAATCCTAAATGACACACTAGATCAGATGGGATTAACTGATATTTACAGAACATTTTACCCCAAAGCTACAGAATATACATTCTTCTCAAGTGCACATAAGTTATTCTCAAAAATAGACTACATGTTAGGACACAAACTAAGTCTCTACAAATTCAAGAAGACTGAAATCATATCAAGCAACTTCTTAGAAAACGATGGGATTAAATTAAAAATCAACTACAATAAAGACACTAAAAACATTCAAACACATTGATGCTAAATAGCATGTAATTAAACAATGAATGGGTTACCAAAAAAATTAAATAAGAAATTTAAAAAAAACTTCCTGGAATCAAATGAAAATGAACACATGACAACCCAAAATCTATGGGGCACTATGGAATCAGTTCTGAGAGGGAAGTTCATACATTACAGGCCTGTCTCAAAAATAAAATAAAATAAAAAACAAGAAAAACTTCTAATAAATTATGTGATCCTACGACTTAAAGAATTAGAACAATAAGAAAAGCCCAGAGGAAGTAGAAGAAAGGAAATAATAAATATCAGAGTGGAAATAAATGACATAGAGACTAAAAAGCAATACAAAAGATCAACGAAACCAAGAGCTAGTTCTTTGAAAAGATAAAGAAGATTGATGAACCTTTAGCGAGACTCATCAAGACAAAAAGCGATGACTGAAATAAAATCAGAAATGGAAGCTGTGAAGTTACAACTGACCTCACATAAAAACAAAGAGTCTTTAAAAATACTATGAACAACTATATTCCAATAAGCTGTACAACCTGGATGAAATGGACATATACCTAGAAAAATGCAATTATCCAAAACTCAATCAGGAAGAATCAGAAAACCTGAATAGAGTGATAACTACTGACAAAATTGGAGCAGTAATTTAAAAAAAATCCCAGCAAATGCTCTTGTCCACATGGATTCACAAAGGAGTTTTACCAAAATTCAAAGAACTAACACCTATACTCCTCAAACTATTTCAAAAAATCCAATAGAAAATAACACTTCAAGCTCTTTTTAGAAGACCATCATTATCCTATTACAAAACCAGATAAAGACACCCAAAGAAAAAGAGTTATAGGCCAATAACCCTAATGAATATAGATGCTAAAACCCTCAACAAAATATTAGCAAATTGGATCCAGTAATACATTAAAAAGATCACATACCAAAACTAATTGGGATTTACTACGGGGATGCAAGGCTGGTACAATAGTTGCAAATTAATAAATGTGATACACCACATAAACATATTGAAACACAAAAATCACATAATCACATCAATAGACACAGAAAAAACATTAGACAAAACCCAACACCCTTTTTTATTATTAAAAACTCAGCAAAGTGGGAATAGAGGGATCATTAATCAACATAATAAAGGCCATATATGACTACCTACAGCATACATCATGCTAAATGGCCCAAAACTAAAACCATTTCTTCTAAGAACAAGAATAAGACAGAGATGTCTGCTTTCACCCCTCTTATTCAGCATAGTACTGGAAATCCTAGCCACAGCAATGAGACAAGAAGAAAACATGAAAGACATCCCAATTAGAAAGAAGGAAGTAAAATGGCCAATATTCCCAAATGACATGATATTGTAAATAGAACCCTTAAGCAGTGCACCAAAAACTACTAGATTTAATAAATGAATTCAGCAATGTAGCATGATGCAATCTTAATACCCAGACATCACTGGCATTTTTATACACCAATAATGAACTCTCAGAAAGAGAAACTAAAAAAAAATAAAAAATAAAAAAAATAAAAATAAATAAAAAAAAACAACAACCCCAACCACATTTACCATTGCAACAACAACAACAACAAAATTAGGATACTTAGGAGTAAACTTAAAGAGGTAAAAGACCTGTACTCAGAAAACTACAGGACGTTGTAAAAAGAGACAGAGGAAGATATAAATAAGTGGAAGAATATACCGTGTTCATGGATTGTTAGAATTAACACCATGAAAATGTTCATACTACCCAAAGCAATCTATAGATTCAATGCATTCCCTATTAAAATATCAATGGCATAATTCACAGATATAGAACAAACACTGCAAGAATTTATATGGAACCAAAAATGGCCCCTGAATAGCAGCAGCAATCTTCAGAAAGAAGAACAAAGTTGGAGTGATCACAATACCAGATATCAACTTATCATACAAAGCCACTGTAATCAAAATAGCCTGGTACTGGCACAAGAACAGGCATATAGATGAATGAAACACAATAGAGAACCCAGAAATAAACCCAAGCCATTGTCTTCAATTAATATTTGACAAAGGAGGCAAGAGCATACAATGGAGTCAAGACAGTTTCTTCAATAATGGTGTTGGAATAATTGGACAGGTACATGTAAAACAAAAATAAACTAGACCACCAACTTATACCATGCACCAAATAAACTCAAAATAAAAGACTTAAATGTAAGTTGTGAAACCATAAAAATCCTAGAAGAAACCAGAGGCAGCAAAATTTCAGACATTTCTCGTAGCAATATATGTGCAGATACATCTCCTAAGGTAAGGGAAACTAAGGAGAAAATAAAAAAATAAACATCAAAATAAAGAGCTTCTGAACAGCAAAAGAAACCATCAATAAAATGAAAAATGAGCCCACTGTAAGGGAGAACATATTTGGCAATCTGATAAAGGTTTACTATCCAAAATATATAAGGAACTCATACAACTTAACAAAAGGAAGACAAACAATCCATTAAAAAAATGGGCAAGGGACCTAAATAGATACTTCTCTAAAGTAGACATACAGATGGCCAAGAGACATATGTAAAAATGCACAGAATCACTAATCTTCAGGGAGATGCAAATCAAAACAATAATATTGTATCACCTCATACCTGTCAGAATGGCTATCATCAACAAATCAACAAATGCTGGTGAGGATGTTGGAAAAAATGGAAGCCTAGCATACTGCTGGTGGGAATGCAGATTAGTGCAGCCACTACGGAAAACAGTATGCAGTTTCCTCCAAATATTAAATGTAGAACTGCCATTTGACCCCATGATCCACTTCTAGGGATACATTCTAAGAGAAACTGAAACACCAATCAGAAAGCATATATGCACCCCTAGGTTCATAGCAGCACAATTTACAATAGCTAAGATCTGGAAACAGCCCAAGTGCCCATCAGTAGATGTGTGGATAAAAAAGCTGTGGTACATTTACACCATGGAATACTATGCAGCAGTGAAAAAGAAGGATCTCTTGCCCTTTGAGACAGCATGGAGGGACCTGGAGAGTATTATGTTAAGAGAAATAAGCCATTCAGAGAAAGACACATATCACGTGGTCTCACTCATATGTAGAATCTAAAGAACAAAATAAACCAATGAAAAAAATAGATCCAGAGACATAGAAGCATGGAACAGACTGTTGAATCTCAGGGGAGAGGCGGTGGTGGGTGGGTGGAAAGAGATTAACCAAAGAACTTAAATGCATATATGCATAACTCATGGACACAGACAATAGTGTGGAGGGGGTGCAAGTGTGGGTTAGAAGGAGTCAATGTGGGGGAAAAGGGGACATCTGTAATACTTTCAACAATAAGGATACATTTTTAAAAAATAACATGCTCCTGAGATTTTTGCTGCCTATGGTTTCTTCTCAGATTTTTATGGTTTCACAACTTACATTTAAGCCTTTTATCCATTTTGAGTTTATTCTTGTGTATGTTATAACTTGGTGGTCTAGTTTTTTCTTCTTTTATTTTTTTTATTTTATTTATTTATTTTTTTCTTTTCCTATCCAAATAGCAGTTTTTGGTTTGAAGGCCCAAAAGAGTCATTTGTTCATAGGGATAATGCATACAGAGTAAGATTCTGCTCCAATTACCGACAGTGTCCAAAAGTCTTGAGAACCATCGAGAATGCAAGGTTTACAATATCTGGAAGTATACCCCAAATATTTGGAGGGTAGCAAGTCCAGAGATGAAGACACCAAAACAGTCTTTCTTATAGTCACAAGGAAACACCTGGACCACAGATTGATGTCTGCCTTATAAACCTGACCCCAACAGAATGGGCTGTGGCCTACAGCACTAGAAGCCAATAAAATTTCTTTCTTCTCAGGTGAGTATTCAAACCCACATTGACATAAGGATTTCTATCTTTATGAAAGGACTAGGGGCCCGGTGCACAAAATTCATGTACTGGGTGGGGGGGAGTCCCTCAGCCCAGCCTGACCCCTCTCACATACTGGGAGCCCTCAGGGGATGTCCTACGGCTTAGGCCCACTCCCTGCTCCCCTTGGGGAGCGGGCCTAAGCCACAGTCTGGCCTCCCTTTGTGGGAGGCGACCGGGCTGATCAGGGCAAGGCACCAGCCCCATCACCCTGCTGCTGCAGCCACTGCCAGTCACCACAGCCACCAAGGTGTTTTCATCAACACGGACTCTAGTCCCTTTACCATGAAAAAAATGACAACTTTCTTTAGGCATTTTCAAGATGTGTTTTTCATAGGATATGACATTTCTTTCTTTCTTTTTTTTATCGTCACCTGAGGATATGTTTCCATAGAGAATGTGGAAGAGAAAGGGAAAGACAGAGAGAAACATCAAAGTGAGAGGAACACTTTGATTGGTTGCCTCCTGCATGAGCCCTGACCTGGGCCCCAACCAGGGAGGAGCCTGCAACCTAGGTACATGCCCTTGGTCAGAATTGAACCCAGACCCGGTGGTCAGCAGGCCGAGGCATTATCCCCTGAGCCAAACCAGCTAGGGCAGGATATGACATTTCTTAGCCCTCCAGCAGTGGACCTTCGTTTTCTTCTCCAGGAGTGTGGTGGAAAAACCCTAGATCCCCTTTTTGGATTCTTATTACCCAAGTTACTAAGAATATTACCAGTGGCATACAGGGAGCTTAGCCAATGAGCGGTCAGAAAAGGTGTTTCCTCTGTAGTTCACACCGATCACCAGCTCCACCCTGCCCAGGCCTAAAGCCTCTGGCCAAGGCTTTAGGCCTGGGCAGGGGCCCCCCAGATCCCTCCGATTGCTGGCTCCACCCTTGCCCAGGCCTAAAGCCTCGGGGCCTGGGCAGGGGACCCCCAGCTCCCTCCAATTGCAGGGCCCCCCCACGGCTCCAATGGCCGGCTCTGTTCCTGCCCAGGTGCCCCCTGGCTCAGGCCCTTCCTAGGCTGCTCAGGGCCCACACTGGGCCTACTTCGGAGTGACCTGGGTGCCGATGATGTTCCCGGGACCCAGGCTGCTGGGCGCCTATGTATGCAAATTAACCACTATCTTTGTTGGGTTAATTTGCATACTCATCTGATTGGCTGGTGGGTGTAGCGGAGTGACACCAATTTGCATGTTTCTTTTTTATTAGTGTAGATGGCTTTCATCCTAACCATCTATCCCATTATGGTTAGATGAGCCTTGGGGTTCTAAGATTACAGGGAGCATACTCTATAATAATTTGGTTCTTTAGAATTCCATTTTGCCAAGCCTCTAAGCTTTGTTGCCCATTATTTGGTTCCAGAGTTACCTGTCTCTATGGCACACATTTGGAGCAAAGACATTTTCAAGGGAACTACTCCTTTGCCTATTTCACTAGCTTAACCCCACTGGTGTTAATGTTAAGTCCCTGTAATCCTAGGATATGGTCATTTGCATGGGCTCATTCCTCATAATCTAACAGACTCAGCCTGGCATAGAAGAATTTGGTCAACTGATTTCATAATGTATGAATAGTTAGAATAAACTGTCTGTATAGTGGGCTAATTATACTAATTATATCTAATAATTATGGAACACTTATTGTTTTCCAGGTTCTGTGTTGAGAGCCTTACATAATTTTTTCTCATTTAATCCTTCAACTACCATATAATGTATGCACAGTTATTATCCAAATTTACATATGAGAAACTGGAGACATAGGCTGCAACTGAGGAAAGCCTATATAACTCCTTTTTTTGGAGTTATATAGGCTTTCCCTATATAACTTTCCCTAATTCATACCATCTGAAATGAAACTTAGATTCAAACCCAAGATATCTGGCTCCAGAACCCAAGCTCTTAATAGCTGCACTGTAATACAAGTTGCTTTTTCAGATGTACTCTTTTTAGGTCTTCCCACTTATATGAAGTGCATCTACCTTTCAGAAGATGCAGAAAATAGTAAAGGGAAAAAAGTAAATAATTTAGATTGAAGACAATAGGTTTATAAGCTTAGTTCTGACTCTGTTAGGGCAGAAAGCTATTTGGGGCAGCCATAAAAACTGGAGGTGGCAGTGAGAACCAGGCAAACTAGTCAGAAAAGTATATGGTGTGGGTAGGTACAGATACATGACTACCCATAGCAGTATATACCTTTAACCACAAAGGCACTACAAGGCCTACTGTAAAAGGCAAGATAATTTTACTCCCCATTTGGGCCTAGAGAGTATCATGCCAAAGCATGGTCAGTAATATAATAGGGATACCTGGAAGGCCTGAGTATTGGGAGAATTCTATGCATAAAATTATAGCAGAACCCCAATTCCAGATAGCCAAGAGTAAAATCTAGGAGAGTTATGAAAGGTAAGAAGAAGAAAGAAGGTGTTATAAGTCCAAGTTGGTCAGCAGGTAGGATTCAATTTACAACAGCAACACCAGAAAATAGGTTGAATATTGTTCCAAAAAAGGAATTATATAGGCTTTCCTCAGTTGCAGCCTGTCTTTTCAATCAAGCCCTATAAAGCCACCAATTGTGAATGATAGAGGTGACAAGCTTTTCTTTGAGTATGGAGAGGTGCACCAAGGTCCTTTCATGTCCAGATATGGTGGTTTTCCTAATGCTAATTGCAGTTTATTCATGTTTTACACAAGTCTATTATGATTTTAGTCAGTTTATGTAAAAAAAGAGAAGAAAATACAGTACCTTTCATTTTACATCAGGCAGGAAATCAGCCACTATATGAATGTCAACACTAGCCTTGCTTTTCAATAGATTAATCCCTCACAACAAAAATAAAAGTACAATTTTGAATTTGCCAAAATTTAGTTAACATCCTTAAAAAGTTGAATAATAGACCCAATAAATAAATAAAATTTCAACCCAAATATAATTTTGAGACAACAAAGGATTGAATGTAGAAATCAAAAGTAGATTCATCAGAAATAAATTTTGTTGCAAAATATAATTTGAATATAAATATAACCAGATCAGAGTTGGGAGCCTTGGAAGAGCTTTGGGAATGTATAGGTTAAGCATTGTTTAAGATAGAGAAAGCATTTAGAAATAAGTAAAGAAACATCCTTCCTCAAATTATACACTTCCCAGAAAACAGTCGCCTCACTAGTTGCTCTTTGTCTAACTTGGACCTGACCATTATAACCATCTCATAAAGGTCCGAAATCAGACCAAGGACCTGAATTTGTGTTTTGGGAATTAAATGATGGAATATAACTGATTGCGATAATTTTACTGAATGCCTATTTCACCATCTCTTCCTTGTCTTTGCTCTTTTTCCTTTCTACAGCCTCCTATGTTTCAACCCTTGCATTTTCTGTGATGAATCTTAGAGTAGTTAATCCATTCTATTTCAAATGGCTTTTGGCTTCCTGGTAAGGACTGCTTTTAAGAGACATTTAGTTTTACAAATATGTTTAGTAAGGAAATAATTTTATCAAAAGAGTGAATTAAATTTTGGGGGAAAAGTCCAACAATGTTCTGACCACCTTTGCTCCATTTGAAAATCATTTGTACTTATTAAGCACTTGTGCTTCTTTCTCTTACTGAGTCTGGATTTGTCCCTATCAGAACCCAATTCATTTCATTTCCCATTGGATTTTAAGCATCCTGAGGACAAAGGTTTTATCTTATTCTTTTCTAATTTTTCAGTCCCTAAAGTATTAGTACATGCTTAACAAAGTATTGTTGAATTGTTAATACTATCATATCCCTACTCCATCACAATATTTGTTTTTAAAATGGTTAACTGATAAAATTTTAATTAATTAATCACTTTCAAATATTTACTTTTTAATTTACTACTGTGTTAAGGGTTATGCTCTCATGAAACCCACAGGCAAGAAGGGAAGTCAAATAAGTAATCTATTGCAATATGGTAAGATAACAGCTATAGTGATATGAGAACACACAGGAACAGAACTTAACTAGGCAAAAATGTCAGAAAATGTAAGTGATATTTAGTTTGATTCCTGAAGAATGAGTAGAATTTATTTAGTCAGGTGAATCAAGAAAGAAGTGATCAGGGGGAGCACCATGAATAAATGCACAAAAGCAAGAGAGAACATAGAGATTATAGGAAATGGAATGTCATTCAAGATGACTGGAGAGTAGAACATGGAATGGAGAGATGAAGCTGGAAACACAGTCAGGGCTCAGATAATACCACACATGGGATGACAATTTGAGGAGATAAAACTTTATTATGTGTGCAATAGGAAGTGACATAAAATGTAACATCACTCTGGTAGCACTATAATGGATAGGCAGGAGAGAGCTGGACCAGTGACAGAGAACTGAGTAGAAAGCTATTGCAGTAATTTTGGTGAAAATGGTGCCTTCAACAAAGTAGTAACAATTCATATGGAAATGAAGGAATGGGATCAAGAGATACTTAGTACTTCATCCAATAACCACAGAACACACATTTTTTTTCAAACTCCTATGGAATACTCACTAAAATAGACCACATTCTGGGTATAAGTCACACCTTAGCAAATTTAAAGGACTAGAAATCATACAATGTGGGACTACAATGGATTAAATTAGAAATCAACAACAGAAAGATAATTGGAAAATCCCCAAATATGTGGTAATTAAACAACACACTTCTAAATAACACATGAGTCAATGAAGTCTCAAGAGAAAATAAATATTTTGAAATAAATGAAAATGAAAACATACTTATCAAAATCTGTGGGATGCAGCAAAAATGGTGCTTACAGAGAAATTTATGCCATTGAGTGCATATTTTAGAAAAGCAGAAAGATCTAAAATCAGCAAGTTTCTAAAGTAACAAACAAGACAGAAACAGATTCATAGATGCAGAGAACAAACCGATGGCTACCAGAGGGGAGGGAAGTTTGGGGGCTGGATGAAAAAGATGAAGGGATGTACAACTTGGTAGTTACAATATAGTCACCGGAATGTATAGTATAGAATAGGAAATCCTATCTAATAAAAGACAAAAAGGGTAATTGACCGTACCTTTGCTACGCTTCCCATTGACTAATCAGGGTGATATGCAAATTAACCGCCAACAAAGATGGCGGTTAATTTGCATACTAGGCTCCAAGTGGTGGAGCGAAGCCAAACGTACCCGAAGCCTGCCGAGCAGCGAGGCCTCACGGCCCCGGGATCAGCGGAGCCGGGAGGCCTGATGGCTGGGGAGGGTGGGCTCTGGCCGGAGCCCAGCCAGAGCGAAGGCCTGGGTCCCGGGTGCCAGAGGAAAACTGGTTCCAGCAGCCAAGGGAAGGGAAGGCCTATTGCACGAATCTCTTCGTGCAACAGGCCTCTAGTATAGTCAATAATATTGTAGTAACTATGTGTGATGCCAGGTAGGTACTGGAATTATCAGGGGGACCTCTTTGTAAATTATATAATTGTCTAACCATTATAGTGTATACCTGATACTAACATAAAATAATATTGAATATCAAAAATAAAATAAATAATTTTCTATCTTAGTAAAGCACAAAAAGGGCAAATTAAATTCAAAATAACTAGGAGAAAAGAAATAATAAAAATTACAGCAGAAATTGGTGAAATTAAAAACAAGAAATCAATAGAAAAATCAATAAAATCAAAAGCTGGTTTTTTGAAGTTACTTAGAAGGTTGTATATGAAACCTTCCAAATGTGTTAGATATGGAAGGGCGGAGTTAGATATCAGGGTGAATGATATAAAGAGAGTGATGTATCACTCTTAAATGATAGTGCCAATAACTAAGATAGTGAATTATTCAAAAGGAAGAATAGATGCAGGCAGGGGAAAGATGAGTACAATTTGAGCATAAGTTTAAAGAAATCATAGCATATCAAAGTCAAGGTGGTTCATTTGAAAGTGGATAGGAGAAATAGGAGCTCAAGAAAGAAACATGATATATATATGGATTTGCATGTCATCAGCATAGTGGTGATACTTGAAATAGTGATAGATGAGGTCAACCAGGGAGTGAGAAAATAAGAGAACCTAGAAGAAGGCCCTGGTGAAAATTAACATTTAAGGAACAGAAAGAAGAAGAAAGCTACTGAAGTAGAACTGCCAGAAAGTATGTCAGTTCTTAAAACCCAAGAGTATAAGTTTTCTAGAAGTGGTATATAATTCCATATCTCTTGTGTCTGTGTTCCCTTGCACATTGAGTTTACCCTTTGGATGTTTCCTTTACTTTCTTATAAGTTCAGCTATTCATTTACAAGGAAATTTGCTGTAATTCATCCAGCAACTTGGTCTTTACAACAATAACAACAAAGACAAGCATTTTAGAATACCTAATCCACCATCCTATCAGAAACATTTCACTGTACTGCTTATAAAATTAACAACAGTTGATTGCAACCAAAGAAATGGCATTTATGGAAAAACCTATAGCTAATATCATATTTGATGGTGAATGGCTGAATCCTTTCCCCTAGCATCAATAACAAGGAAAGGATATTCATTTCACCATTTATAAACCAGAAATTCTAGCCAGAGCAACTGAGGAAGAGGGGGAAGAGGAGGAGGAGGAGAGAAAGAAGAAGAGGAAGAGGAAGGGGAGGGGGGGAGTGGACAGGAGAAGAGAAGGGATAGATGAGGAAGAGGAAAAAGAAAAAGAGGAAGAGCAGGAATGAGGGAGGGGGAAGAGGAAAGAAATAAGAAAGGAAAGA
>NW_005361652.1:812434-815471 GCF_000412655.1 Myotis brandtii | reverse complement strand
GGAAGAAAGAAAGAAAGAAAGAAAGAAAGAGAAAAGAGAGAGAAAGGGAGAAAGGAAGAAAGTCATTCATATTAGAAAGGAAGAATCAAAACTGTCTCTTTTTTGTAGATTGCACGTTCATCTATGTAGAAAATCCTATAATTTATCAAAAAATGGTACTAGAAGTAATGAGTTTAGTAAGTTTGCAAGATACAGGATCAATATTAAAAAAAACAACAACAACTAAATTTCTATATATTAGCATATAACAATTTGAAATTAAAATTTTAAAAATTCCCAGTTACAAGGACAACAAAAAATATGAAATATTTAGGAATAAATCTGACAAATGATATAAATGACCGTGCAGTAAAAACTACAAAACACTACTGAGTAAACAAATGGAGAGATACATCATAATCATTGGTTGAAAGAGCCAATATTGTTCAAAAATCAGTTCTCCCCAAATTCAGCTATTGAGTCAAAGCAATTCCATTCAAAATTCCGGCAGACATTTCTTTAGCTTATTCCAAAATTCTTATCGAAAGGCAAATGATCTTGGATAGTCAAATTAAGTTTAAAAAAGAACAAATTGAAGGACTTACTCTATATATTATAAAGCTACTATAATTAAGATAGTGTGGCATTGACATAATATAAACAAATGGTACTAGAACAATTAGGATAGCCATATGCAAAATGCTGTGTGCTGGTCTCAGCCTATCAAAACCAATGTTGTGGTTGGACTGGCCCCTTGCAGTTCTTAGTCTGATTGCAAGATACCCTTCAGCAATAACCATTAGGAAACCTTGAGGGGAGAAAAGTTTTATTACTTATCTGAAATTGGCACACCTGAGACCATACAGCCAGTAGAGAGAAAGTTGTGCATGAGTCTGGGACTCTACTTTTATTGGGATCAAAGGTGGGGCTTATGATTTCAAGGTCTCACTCTTTATTGGTGAATTTAAAATGTAAGAGCAGGAGTTTAAATCATGGGAAGAGAACGAAAGAGGCTCAAATTGTCAGTTATTGAACTCAATCAAGATCTCTAAAACAAAGGAAACTCAGTGGGAAATGTAGCCTGGATCTGTGACTAGCCCTATAGCTGGCAATGTGTTTATTGGAAATAGTCATCTTTGAAGTGGATGCCACAGTAATCAAAGCCTAAGTCATTTACTTTCATTGCGAAAATTTGATACTAACAATTTCCAGGGTGTACACTACACTACACCAAACAAAACTTTTATTTATGCCTTGCATCATATAAAAATTAAGTCAAAATGAATTATAGACATATATGTAAAACCCAAAATTAATAAACTTCAAGAAAAGATGTAAAAGAATAATCTTTGAGACTTTGAGTTAATCAATGATTGCTGTGATAGGGCATAATAAACAATCCATAAACAAAAAATTTGATAAATTGAACTTCATCAAAATTAAAGACTTCTAGCCATGGCCAGTGTGGCTCAGTTGATTGAATGTCGTCCCATGAACTGAAAGGTTGCCAGTTCAATTCCGGGTGTGGATGAAAGGGGCCACATGCTAACCTGACAAACTCAGGCAAGGCCTTCATGGCAGTGTTGCAAAATCTGAGACCTAAAGAAACCACAAAGGATGGTCTGAAATTAAACTTTAACTGAAAGCAGTTATGGTGGGTAGTCACAGCCTAGGCCGGTATCTTCACTGACAAGATCAACCTTTAACTTAACTGAGCCTATCTGTCTTTTTGCATCTATAATAACACATCCTTGAAATGTCTGGATAACTTGTAACTTCCCTTTTTCCAGACCCCTTGTGGCACAACCTAATGTGCCTGGGCGCCAGGACAGATACCACAAATTTCTTCATTGTTACCATGTTAATTGTTCCTGCACCCACCTAAGTATGTGTCTATCTTATTTTTTATGCAATCCCAGAGGTTTCCCCATTTGCTTTCTCCTGCCTCTCTAGTCTATCAACAATGGATGTCATGTAACCCACCTATGTCCCTCCTTTGTTTGCAATGTATAAAAATAGAGGAAAACCTGCCATTCCCAGGAGCACTATCCCAATCTGTTGAGATATTGCTTCCTGGCAGTTGTTGACAGTTTGGTTCAAATAAAGTCACAAAAGTTCTTTAAAGTTTGAATGTTTTTTTACATTAACACAGGTCAGAGCACATGCCCAGGTTGTGAGTTTGATCCCCAATCGGGGTGCATGCAGTAAGCAATCGATCAATGTTTCTCTCTCACATCAATATTTCTCTCTCTCCCTCTCCCTCTCCCTTCCTCTCTCCCAAAAATGAATAAAAACATATTTTTTTAAAATTTAAAAACTTCTATATTTCAAAAGACATTGTTAAGAGAATAAAGACAAGTCACAATTCCCTAGCTGGTTTGGCTCAGTGGATAAAGAATTTGCCTGTAGACTGAAGGGTCCCGGGTTTGATTCGGTCAATAGCATATGCCAGTTGGGGGTTCGATCCCCAGTAGGGGGCGTGCAGGAGGCAGCCAATTAATGATTCTCTCTCATCATTGATGTTTCTATCTCTCCCTCTCTCTTCCTCTCTGAATCAATAAATATATATTTTTAAAAAAGACAAGTCAGTCTTCAAAAAAATATTTGTAAATCATATATCTGACAATGAGCTTATATCCAGAATTCATAAACAGCTCTTATAATTCAATGAGAAGAAGACACATAATCAAATAATTAAAATGGGCAAAACATTTAAGTAGACTCTTCACAAAAGAAGATACATCAATGGCAAATAATTTTATTTTATTTTTTAATTTTTTTAAATTTTTTAAATTCTTTATTGTTTAAAGTATTACATAAGTCTACTTTTTCACCCACTGACTTCTCCCTGAACACCCCCATCCCCAGAACATGCCCTCGCCACCCTACTGTCTGTGTCCATTGGTTATGCTCATATGCATGCATACAAGTCCTTTGGTTGATCTCTTACCGCTTCACTCCCCACCTTCACTTATAGGTTGGACAGAGTTTTATGCTTCTATGACCTTGGTTCTATTTTTGTTCATCAGTTTATGTTGTTCATTATATTCCACAAATG
>NW_005361652.1:810727-812166 GCF_000412655.1 Myotis brandtii | reverse complement strand
TAGTATTCCATTGTGTAGATGTACCACTATCTTTTAATTCAGTCATCTCCTGGTGGGCACTTAGGCTGTTTCCAAATCTTAGCTATTATAAATTGTGCTGCTATGAACATAAGGGTGCATATATCCTTTATGACTGGTGTTTCTGTTTTCTTGGGATATATTCCTAGAAATGGGATTACTGGGTCAAATGAAGTTTCATTTTTAATTTTTTGAGAAAATGCCATACTATTTTCCACAGTGGCTTCACCAGTCTGCATTCTAACCTGCAGTGCAAGAGGGTTCCTTTTTCTCCACATCCTCTCCAGCACTTGTCATTTGTTGATTTATTGATGATAGCCATTCTGACAGGTGTGAGATGGTACCACATTGTTGTTTTTATTTGCATCTTTCAGATGATTAGTAACTTTGAGCATGTTTTCATATCTATCTTGGCCTTCTGTATGTCCTCTTTCGAAAAGTGTCTATTAGGTCCTTTGCCCATTTTTTATTGGATTGTTTATCTTCCTTTTGTTAACTTGTAAGAGTTCCCTATAAATTTTGGAGATTAAACCCTTATCAGAGATCACATTGGCAAATATGTTCTCTCATGCAGTGGGCTTTTTTGTTGTTTTGTTGATGTTTTCTTTGGCTGTGCAGAAGCTTTTTATTTTGATGTAGTCCCATTTGTTTATTTTCTCCTTAGTTTCAATTGTCCTAGGAGCTGTATTGACAAAGATGTTGTTACGACAAATGTCTGCTATTTTGCTGCCTACAGCTTCTTCTAAGATTTTTATGGTTTCCCATCTTATGTTTAAGTCCTTTATCCATTTTGAGTTTATTTTTTGTGTATAGTGTCTATTGGTGGTCTAAAAATATGGAATGCTGCACAAATTTGTGTGTCATCCTTGCACAAGGGCCATGCTAATCTTCTCTGTATCATTCCAATTTTAGTATATGTGCTGCCGAAGGGAGCACTGGATGACACCTTCTATGAACACAATCTTAAAATATGACTCACTCTTACTGAATATAAACTGCAATTGAAGAACAAAATTTAAAGTTCTTTCGAGTGATTTGAATATAAGAAATATGACTCACTCTTACTCTTGGTAGCATACTCTCATTTGACCTATTTTAATCCTCCTAATTCATTTGAAACCTGACATCATATCTACTTCACTTTGAGTAGTATAATAGAATTTAGCTAAAAGCAATACAAACCTGATGTGATTAGAATATTTTAAAAAACATTCTAATAAAGAAAATAGTCAAATAGCAGAATTGTCAAAGATGCTCAGTAATAGTACAATCTGAGTTTTTAGGATTCTAGGACAGTTTATGTGACATGGGTTCTTAACGTGGAGTACAATCATCCCATGAAACTTCAGGAAAAATTATGTACTCACTTGCTCTATAAGATCTGCCCAGGTCATGTCTTCTCTTCCAATTCTAAATCATTC